>NW_004949180.1:1244637-1246341 GCF_000317375.1 Microtus ochrogaster
AGTGTTCTCTATTGCCAAACATCCTGATGCAAGCTTTCCACCCGTTTTTCAAGCATGCTTACAAAACTGCTTGGTGGGCAGAAGGAAAGTTTAATGGCAGCACAACTTCTCTTCAGTTGTGAGCATTATGTGTTTCTCTGCTCATCTTCACATCCAATCTTAGCTTTACATCCTGCATCACTGCCAGTGTGGACCCAAAACTGCCGGCCAAGAGTATAATTATTCAGCGTGCCATTCTCAAAACATCACCTAGTCCTGTCTGCTATATGCCACCATGATGACTCTTGAGTGAGCCCCAAGCAGATGCTGGTGTGTCTACCATACCGCCAAATCCTAGCCATGTCTGCTGGATGGGGCTGATGCAAGCATTCACGTTGCCTCGGACAGCTTCTATGGCCCTAGTGCCAATCAGTTGCCGCCACTGATGCGTGCATGAGCAGCATCCAAGTTCCAAAACAGTCAAGTGGCCAGTGCCTCCTTCTCTCTCTCATATCACAGTCTTTGGGGAGGCACTTATGCAAAGTTAATATATCTATGTTAATAAAGAAATCCTGGCCAGTGGTTCTAGACCATCCTCTTATTAGGACTCATATATAAGTTATTGGGTGCTAGTGGACAGACTTGAGAGACTGGCACAGAATTGTACTCCAAATAGTTTCTCCCACTGACCATAAAGGCTCCATGTCCATGTCAAGATGATTGTGTTTGGCTCCTTCTTCCCTTGGGATGGATTACTATCTAGAAAGTTCCTTAACAGCTGCAAATAGGCATGAATGATTCTATCTCTCTCTGCCTGGTGCTTGCACACCAGTGTTGGCCATAGCTCTGTCTCAGGAGAGCCCTTCTG
Organism: Microtus ochrogaster; assembly: GCF_000317375.1. Classification (NCBI taxonomy): domain Eukaryota; kingdom Metazoa; phylum Chordata; class Mammalia; order Rodentia; family Cricetidae; genus Microtus; species Microtus ochrogaster. Next base: position 1,245,485 of record NW_004949180.1, read on the forward strand.
GACATTCTGGACAGACTTAGATTGGGATGACACATTCCTGATATGGGGGCTTCCAGGCCTGGCGGGTGAAGAAGGCAGAGGGAATGATGGTCCTTAAATTAGCCCTTAGCTTCCACAGCACCCACACTGGCTCTAAGGAAACTAAATTCACCTCTCACTCTCATCTCAGCTTGTATTTATTTGCACTTTTAAAGTGTTTCTAAATGGCTCTTTATTCAACTGCATTTTGCTCAATTTTCTGTTATAGTCATTGGTTAGCTTTGACAAAGTTGCAGATAGTCTTTCTGAGCTATTTCAGGGAGGTTAATTAGGAGTGCTAAAAGAAGTTAAAACATATTTCTTATCCTTAGAAAGATCTACATGTAATTTAAATTCTGACATATGCACATATCACACATGTGAATGCTGTAAAATACACAGTGTATTCTATAGAGAGTATTCTTGGGACATAGGATGATTGCAATTAACACTCCTCAATTTTTTTTCAGAGTTTATTTTTAATTTATATGTATGAAGTGTTCCCCTGAATGTACTCTGTGTACTGTGTGTGTGCACTGTCCCATGCAGAGGCCAGAAAAGGGTGTTGAATCCCCGGGGACTGTAGTTACAGTTAGGTTTGAGCCACCGTGTGGGCACTGGGAATGGATACCTGGTCCTCTGGAAAAGCAGCCATTGCCCTTCACCACTGAGCCATTTCTCCAGCCCTCATTACATTCTTGATCTTCTCTATGTCAGGAGAAAGAAGGGAGGAGAGTATAGAGGAGTCGGAAGAGATAACATGGCTTCCTCCTCCTCCCCAGCAATGGCTGGCTTCTCCTAGCAGATACCAACAAGTGTTGTAGGAGCAGCAGGCTGTC
>NW_004949180.1:1246441-1255448 GCF_000317375.1 Microtus ochrogaster
GAGTCTAACGTGTATCCATCTCAGAGAGGAGAGTCATAGCCACTGCTTGAATCTGCTTCTTTCTCCAAGCATTCTGTTCTGTCTACTCCACCCACCTAAGGGCTGGCCTATCAAATGGGCCAAGGCAGTTTCTTTATTAACCAATGAAAGTAACTCCTCCATCAAACAAGTAGCCTGAACTAGGAGCTTTGCTCTTCTTCTGAGCTCACAGACTGGAAAGGTAGAATGGGGAGGAGTTAGGTGTGAGCTACCCACAGATACAAGGCTCCCCCTCTGCCCTGGCTCTGTCTAGAACCTGTCGGACTATCCCATCTTCCAACCATGAGAATCCATGCCTTCTTCCAGAGAAAGAAGGTGAACTGAGAAGAACTGAAAAGCTCCCATTTGACACTGCCCAGAGAGTGAGCATGAAGGTAGAGAGAAGAGAAGCTCTCATGTTACGTCTGTGACAAGTGCGTGTACCCATGTGTGTGCGTGCCTGTGTTGTGTGTATGCCTGTGTGTGTGTGTGTGTGTGTGTGCGTGTGTGTGCGTGTGTGCATTTTCAGGGTAATCTGACTTAATAGTTGAAAACAGGAAAAGAAACCCAAACCAGGAAAAAACAAAGTCAAACTGTCTGTGTCCTGGGGAAACCTTGGAGGCAGATGAAGGGCTGGCAGTGCGGGGAAGTTAATGCCAGCAAGATTAAGCAAGAATAGCCCCTTATGTGTAGATCACGAGGGGATAGCCTTGGTCACATGTCACCATAAGACACATGGAAGTCTACTCAAAGCTGGGAGGGAAATTAAATCAAACAAGTGATGACAACCGGAGTCACTGGTCTGTTGACATTCTAGGATGCTTGCAAGCTGGGCGCTGACCCCAAATGCTCTTCCAGAACTTTAGTTTATTTCAGTCTTCTGTTTATCCTTATTAAAACTTATTTTTGAAAATCAGAGGGAAGGTTAGATAGGTACCAGACAGAATACAGCAATGCAGTTATGAGGGATGACGTCACGAGATTGACATTGTAACCTGAGCACTATGGTCAACCAAAAAAATGAAGTGTGAACTTGAAAATTGGTGTGAGGTATACAGTCTTTTACTCACTGATAACTGAGTGTGTGCAGCTGTGGTTTGAATGTAAATCATTCTCAGTAAGCTCATATGTCCGGACACTTGACTCTTGGCTGGGGCCACTGTTTTGGAAAGTTGTAGAACTTTTAGGATATGGAGCTCTGCTGAAGGATGCAGGCCACTGGTTGCCGAACCACTTCCTGTTCAATTGGTGCTTCCTAACTATGAATACAATGTAACGGGCTGCCTGGCACTCCAGATGCCAAACCTTTGCAACCATGATAGACTGATACAATGCCCCGGCTCTCTTTCTCTTGTTGTGGTAAGTACCCAGACCAATAGTAACTTAGACAGAAGCGCTTATTATGAGGTCACAACTCCAAGTTCTATATAATTTTGATTCGCCAGTTAAAAAGTTGGGGCATTACTGGAGGTGTAGTTCATCGATAGACTGCTCACTTAGCAGGCGTAAAGCCCCCGGTTCAACCCCCATCATGTTGTAATCTTGCGATCCCAGCACTCTAAGAGCAGGACCAGGGGCTCAGAAGCTCAAATCAACCTCTGTTAGACATGAGTTCGCCACCAGCCTTGATACAGGAGACCTGGTCTCAGAAACAAACAAAATATGAAGCAAGGTAAGTTCGGCAATGGACAGTTAAGAATATCCTGTATCTTGCTGGGTGGTGGTGGTGCATGCCTTTAATCTGCACTGGGAGGCAGAGGCAGGTGGATCTCTAATTTTGAGGCCAGTAGTTCCAGGGCAGTAAGGGCTGCATAGAGAAACCTGGTCTCAAAAACAAACAAAATATGAAGCAAGATAAGTTTGGCAACGGACAGTTAAGAATATCCTGTATTTTGCTGGGTGGTGGTGGTGCATGCCTTTAATCTGCACTGGGAGGCGGAGGCAGGCAGATCTCTGAATCTGAGGCCAGATTAGTCTACAGAACAGGTTCCAGGACAGCCAAGGCTACACAGAAAAATCCTCTCGTGAAAAAAAAAAAAAAAAAAAAAAAAAAAAATTTAAAAAAGAAGCAAAAAAAGAGAAATCACACAGGATGACTTTTTTTTCATTTTTAAAAGTACATTTCCACTCTAAAATGTAAAACGCAGAAAGACAAGATGAAATTTCTTCATTACAAATACAAGCACTGCTAATATTTTGGTGAAGTTTTTTAGTCAAGAATGTTGTCTGCTTCCATGAGCTGTGAGCCACAGACACATGTCTTACTTAGCAATGGCGAGATGAAAGATGAACACATAGAGGTGAGAAGCTAGCTCAGTGCAAGGCTGAAGATTCAATCTCCCAGCAAACAAACACATCTGTAGGGACTGGAGGAAGCCCCAAGTGACTGAAGTCCTGAGTTAATTTAGCATATGCTGTTGACATGGACATGGTCAAGTCAAGGACCCCAGAGCTCAGATTCATGGGAGAATGACAAAGCCTTCCTCAGTGAACAATGTGCGTTGACATATATGCAGAAAAATGTGCACCATAGCTACCTTCCTCCCCTGAGTCAATACCTGAAATTTCTCTTTGGCTAGAAGCCTCTAGTGACATTTCGTTCTTAACCTATAACAATATTATTGTGAAGAAATGTCTTAGCTGATGTCTTGGTTAGGGTTTCCATTGCTGCGACGAAACACCATGAGCAAAAAGCAAATTGGGAATGAAAGGGTTTATTTGCCTTATACTTCCTGATCATAGTCTGTAATGGGAGGAAGTCATTAACAGGAACTCAAGCAGGGCTGGAAGCTGGAGGCAGGAGCTGATGCAGAGGCCAGGGAGGGGTGTTGCTTACTGATTTGCTCTTCATGGCTTGCTCAGCCTAGTTTCTTATAGAGCTCAGGACCACCAGCCCAGGGGTGGTCCCACCCATCATGAGCTGGGCCCTCTCCCATTGATCAGTAATTGAGAAAATGCCTGACGGCTGGATCTCACGGAGGCATTTCCTCAACTGAAGGTCCTTCTCTGATGACTCCAGCTTGTATCAAGTTGACATTCCCACCACTAGGTTTTACATTGTTCAGAGGCAAGATTAATATCAGGTGCACTGTTGAGACAGGAGTCCCCTTTGTTTGTCCCGACCGCCCGGCTAGCTTACACCCGAAATAGTCACACAGAAACTGTATTAATTAAAACATTATCTCTAGCCTCTTATTGGCTAACTCTCACATCTTGATTTAACCCATTTCTAATAATCTGTATGTCACCATCAGGTGGTGGCTTACTGGGAAAGATTCAGCATGTCTGACCTGGCAGCTCCATGGCATCTCTCCCTCTCTGACTCTGCTTTCTTCCTCCCAGAATTCAGTTCTGTCTTCCCCGCCTACCTAAGTTCTGCCCTATCAGGCCAAGCAGTTTCTTTATTCATTAACCAATGAAAGCAGCACATAGACAGAAGGACCTCCTAGACCACTGCACTCCCCACAGCTGTCTTCTTGACAAGGTAACTCAAACATTCATGACAGTTGGCTTCTCTGCAAAACGGATCCATCGTGTTTATCTCTCACAAACACTGAGAGAACATGGTAATGCTAAGAACATAGTTTCTTTTCCAGATTTCTTCCTAAGTCTAAAAATTAATTTAGCCTAACTAATAACTTCAAAAAAATATTGAAATATATTTCCTTATTTGCTTTGTGTGTATGTGTGGTGTGTGCTCTAAGGGAAGGTGCCTCCACGGAGGTCAGAGGACAACTTTTGGGAGTTGACCCCACCTTCCATCTTGTTGGAGGCGGGCTCTTGTATTTCTACTGCTGCCCTACATGCTGTAGTCTAGCTGCCCCACAGACTTCCGGGCAGTTTTTCCATCTGTGCCTCCCCTCTCACCATAGGAGAACTGGGAATAGATGGTGGACCACCACATCTGCCTTTTCATTTGGGTTCTGGGGTCCACACTTAGCTTGTCAGGCTTTTTGGATTGATCATTTACCTGCTGAGCCATTTCCCCAGCTTTACTAGTAAAATTTCTATTTGTTTATCATTCCTTTTCAACTGTCTCTGCTTAATGATGCACAAGGGTATTTGTGCTTAGTGTCTACAGAAAGAATTGCCATTCTTAATATAGTGGCTTAGCCACCCTCCACTAAATCACATACTTCTGGTGAAGGAGAAAAGGCCTCACTAAATGTTTGATCTATACTAACCCAACTGCATATCTTTGGATCAGTAACTATAAATGCCAGAAAACAGGGTCCACTATGCCCTGCACAAGGTCCTCCTTTATTCAGGAGTAGCAAGAGATCATTGAAGGTCAACAAAATAAACTCCTTCTTGTTAGTTGCTGATAGAAAAAAATACATCTTGTGTTCTTATTTATATTCCTCTCTCTCTTTTAAATATAGCCTCAAAATTGACAGTTTAATAAAGCGTATTGAGAAACCGTTTAGAAGATAAAGTCAGTAAATAAAGTCTTATTTTCGTCTGGAAGACTTCGCCTTATAAGCTCCTTCCAAGGGAAAGATAATAACCTAATGACATCAGATGTATGTCGCAAAATTGATTAACTGAGTCAGGCTATAAATGACTTTCTGAGGCTTCAGGAATCCTTAGTGACTGGATTCTTTCTATATTGTCCAGAGTCCCTAAGAAGATACACTGTTTGCCATTGTTTCCTTTATTCTATAATATTTTTTTAAAAAAATGTCTAAATTGTCTTGTCACATTGTAAAGTTTTAGGCATCCCCATGTGCTTGAAATGTTGCAGAATAGTTTATCACCTGGACAGCTGTTAGAAGACCCACGTGAGTAGGAAAAGATGATGTCATGGTCACATGAAAACCCTGATGACAATCCAGAGGCTAGAGCCATCAGCCCACGTGGCCGGGCTGCCACCACAGCAATCACAAGTCTCCTGATCTCATTGCTGCTTGGTATAAGAAAGCAGCAACTGTCACTAATGCCTGCCAGAGTCATTACCAGCAGGCAGGACTCTGGAGAACTGAGGAGGAGGCACAATGCTAACTCACACCGTGTTCGGAAGAAGGACTTGGCCCAGCCTCCTAAAACAAATGGCACCCTAAGGAATGAGTTCTTCGGCTAAGTAGGAGGAGCCTGGAATGTCCTGGGATGCTGAGCCTCACATGAGGAGGACATGGAACCCCAGAACAGAGATGACCAGGGAAGGAAGAGGAGTTTTCCCAGAATGCCCCATTTCCCAGCATCTTCCCCGCTGGCTGTACCGCTGCTCCCACTCTTGGGACCACTGGCTCACGACCTTTCAGCGTTTTCTTTTCAGCAAGTGAGTCAAGTTCTTCTCAGCCAGGAAGAGTCCCCGGGCTGAATCTCTTCTCGTCCACTGGGGTGGATCTGAGTTGAAACTTTAAGATGTGGCTATATTAATCCCTTTTTTCTCTTTTACTGTACTGTTTGGTGACACCTGGGCATTTGGGGCTTCTAAAAAAAAAAAACTGCGTGGGCCTTACAAAAGCAGCGATGATTGACACAGGCATTTGGTTCTCCGGCCCACTAAGACCATTAATATAAGGAAACCATGTCCCCAAACAAGGCAGAGGCCCAGTAGTTAATCTTCCTTCACATGGTCCCACTATGATCTCTGGCCCCCAGGACAATTCAAAGTTATTCCAATCAAAAGTCGTTAAGAATGGGAATGGGGCCAAATTGGATCATTAATGTAAAATTAGGCAAGATCTGGCCTGCCACATGCCCCAGGTAGGCATGGGATACTCAGAGCAAAGGACAATGCTGACACAGCATCCTCTGTTGCTCACTTGTGTTCAGCTCAAATGTTTGAAAGGAAATCATAAGAAAAGGATGAAATCAAAACTTCATGTATGTTTTTTTTTAATTTTATTTATTATGTATACAATACAGTGTGCTTCTTCCATGTATGACTGCATGCCAGAAGAGGGCACCAGATCTCATTGTAGATGGTTGTGAGCCACCATGTGGTTGCTGGGAATTGAACTCAGGACCTCTGGAAGAACAGTCAGCATTATTTAACCTCTGAGCCATCTCTCCAGCCTTCATGTATGTTTTTTGAGCATGGTTCATGCTAGGTTGCCCAAGACCATTTTGGAAACCCTCATTTTACGAGACCCTCCAGTCCCCTGTCTTAGGACTACAAAGGATAGCCCTATGTCCATCTAGAAACTTTAGTGTAAAGATTATGTCTTTTTGCAATATAAATATCAGCTATCAAAAGCAAAAAGAGTATGAAATTCCAAAAAAAATAAAATGTTCTTTATTTAAAATTTTTAATGCAGGAAAGCTTCAAAAACAAATAACCTTCCCCCAAAAAATGTCCCACAAAGAACTTTTAACAAAAAGGGTTATTCTGGAACAAGCTTTGGAGGTGCTTAACATGTTCTTTTGATTCATTGATTCTAAGAACGGTGGTGGAAATCCATTTTAAGAAGGACTGAGAAGAATTGTGCCTTTGCCTTCTGGCTAGCTTTGGGACTGGTTAGGAAATGTCTGGTTTGTTCACTTTAATGAAAACACAAGGCTCAATACTGTTTTTGAAATCATGGACCCAGATGAGAAAGAGGCCACTGTCTGGGACAATGTGGTGCTGGGGAGTTGGTGAGATGCTTAAACTTTCCAAATTATAGTGGCCAAAAGTCAAACGGAATGTAAAACGTTAAGACACAGCCTTGGGTTCAAGCATTCTAGCTTCTTGTCCTTTCATGTGTGATATGGAAAGATATTACAACTCAAGGCTCTTTTCTTCATCATGGTGATGTCTGTTGTTCACTTAAAAGGCTGGTGTCTTTGGTATGGGTGCAGCAATGTAATAGATGGCTTGATGTCCTTTGTTAGTCTATGATCTCTTTCTCTTGGCTCATTAAGAAGTAGTGTAAGGTAGGAAAGATCAATTATTAGATACTGATTTATTGATGTATTGTGTGATTTACCTAAAGAACTGCTGGTACTGCATTGTTGCCTAACATGACCTCACCGGGCAGACTGACCAGAAGAAATGGCTGAAACACAGTACGCCGTTGCCCTTAGCACCCTGCCCACAAAAGCTTTTCACCTGTCAACTCTAAATACGCCTCTGAAAAGCAAAGTCCCCAAGTTAACTACCACTTACCTGCTAGCTTGCTTGGCCCACTTTGTGGTTTGTGAGTATAAAATGGGCAAGCAAACTTGACTTGGGACTGAGACCTTTTAGGAGCCGTCCTGGCTTCAGTCCGCCAGTGACATCTCCTCCCTTCTACTCTCATTGGTGTTGGCGTGCTAATTCCAGAGATTCCTGCAACAATTCGTTGAGCACTCTTCCCTGTGGACTCACGTGCTTGACATCCCAGAAGACAGAGAATATCTACTGATATAGTAGAGAGGACATCCAGCTGTGCATCAGACAGTTGTGACCTCAATGAACAGATCTGCTAAAAGGAGTGAATTGTGCCCAATTTAAAAATAAAATTTGGAACCTGGTAGCTCAGTTGGTAGAGTGCTTGTCTAACTCATGTGAACCCCTAGGTTTGATAACCAGTACCGCATAAAAACTGGACATGGTGGCATGGGCCCCTCAACATTCAGAAGGCAGAGGCAGAAAGATCAGAAAGTCTAGGTCATCCTTGACTGTTGTGGTGAGTTTGAAGCTGGCCTCAGGTACGGAGATCCTACCCATAAATAACAACAGCAACCTCGGGAGTGTGGCAATAGCTCAGTCAGTAATTTGCTCACCACACAAGCAAGAGGATTTGAGTTTGAGTTCCCAATACTCACATAAAATGTTGGGCTACACAGCACACAATGGTAATCCCCTATCGCTAGGATGGTAGAGGCAGGGGGATCCCTTGCTGTGCTGGCTCGGCAGTTTAGCTGAATCAGTGAGCTCCAGATTTGAGATCTGTCTCAGGAAAATAAGGTGGAAAGCGATAGAAAGATGTGCCTGGATCAACAACCTTGTTTCCCACTGGACACCCCATTTAACGCTTTGCAGGGTCTATTTTATTCTAAATGTGGAAACTTCCCACTGTATTTGTGTGAGAATAATTATTTCTGTATCATTGAGCAATTAACTAGTTCTATTTACAGCTCTCAAACTAACTGCCAAGTAATTGCTTCCTGGGAATTTCCCCACTTGCAAATGAGCTGTATTGATTGGCAAAGGGCTCAGATTTAACCATTTGATTGTTATCGGTACTGGCACGAAACCAAAAGAAAGTCACTGGGCTGCAGCCCCTGTCTGCCCTGCCACGCTAGGATGCACACTCCTTCTACAGATCTGTCCACATGCCTGGCCTCTCATGTGTCATGACCTTCTTAGGACTTACATGATAAGATGAATATTAGCCAATAAATGTTGAACATTTGCCAGTATACAAAATAGACAAAAATGGTTAAGACAGCCTGGGAATTTAGAGCTCAATTATCACAGCCCCCTGATTTCATGAAAACCATAGCATTGAGAATTCTCAAGTCTTGTAAAAATAAGGATTCTTCCAAGCCTTCACAATTAGTTAATGACAGAATCAGGCACTGCCCCTGCCTGACGACTCTGAGCCCCATGATTTCCTATGCACATTGTGATTTCTTGGAAGTTTATGAAATAATTGTTGGAAATTTTCATCACCTATCCTTGAAAACTGGATTTAAAAAACAACAGACATGGTGGCTCGTCTGTGCAATCTCAGCATGTAGGAGGCTAAGGCAGGGGGACTGTTGTGAGTTCAAGGCTAACTTAGGCTACATAGTGAGTTCCAGGCCAATCTAGAGCATAGAGTGAGACCTTGTAACAACAAAAAAACAAACGCAAACAACCAAACCCAGACAACCAACAAAACCCCCACAAAACCAACAACAACACAATAAGAAAATAATAAACAGTAATTGCTGGGCTAGGATGTAGTTCAGTGAGTTCAGTGGTAGAGGCTGACTTAGCCTTCCCCCAGACCGAAGTGGGTTTCATTCCACACATGCAAAGCAAAACAAGCAACAGAAAGAATATCCTTCTTTTTTTTTTTTTTTGATTTTTGAG
>NW_004949180.1:1255576-1270391 GCF_000317375.1 Microtus ochrogaster
AGTAGGAAACTATGCTTTAGTCTCTGAAGATATTAAAATAGATATGATTTAAGATGGCTGAGAGAAAGGAAGTGTGGTATTTAAATGGCATGCTGAAATACCACCTATTTCCTAAATTTTAATTAACAGTAAACTTTTCTAAACCACTGTGTATTTGCCCTTCTATGTCACAGCTCCGAGTCTCAATTAACATCCAGAAAAGAAAATACTAGACCCTGTAAGCAGTGCCAAGTTTGGGGTCATTTCCTAAAAGTGCCCTGGAAATTCCTGTCAAGGGTTCCAGACCTAGAGTTCCCTCTGTTTTAGTTCATGGGTTCACAACCACACAGGCTGTGCACTGTTCCCCTTCCAAGCTGATCTAACCTTCCGATGGTCTACATCACTCTCCTTCTGATGGTCAATATCATTCTCCTTCCGATGGTCCACATCACTCTCCTTCTGATGGTCAATATCACTCTCCTTCCGATGGTCCCCATCACTCTCCTTCCAATGGTCTACATAACTTTCCTTCTGATGGTCTACATCACTCTTGAGAGCAGGTTTCTCCTGGTCCTACCTCCTGGAATCGTCTTAGCCACAATTGGAGAAAGTTACTCCTTTTTTACACTTTATTGTAATTTTTATCTGTTACTTCCCTGTCCTGTTGATCACGGTATTGACTAAGACCATGCCTGCTTTGGTTCCTGCTCCCTCTCTCATATATACATGTGTAAATATACATATAAAATTACTTACAGGTATCTGTGGCCTTTACATGACCCAGGACAGGGCTCTGCATGGCCTAAGTGGCCTAGAAATATCCGATTAATGAATAAATGGCTAAATATAAATGGCCTAAAGCAAACACACACAGATTATACAGGGGTTGCAAGAGAAAATACATCATATTTAAATATGTTTAAGATTGAAAAGTTTAATATATAAGGAGAAACTTTGACTTCTTATAAATGTGTATGAATGACCATTATTCTTAGTGAGCAAGTGAGCAAGCTTTTCTGTCTAGTGGGTGAATTTATCTGTTGCTCTTGGAAATTGTTTTGTGTTTGTATTTGAAGATGCCTGTGTATACCTACAATAGTCCTATTTCAACTCCAGCAAAGACACTTAGGATGATACAAGTTTCTCAGCACATAGCTGCCATCATTAGTGCCTTGAAATTTTTATTTGTTGAAGGTTAAAAAGCAAGACAATAGACATCAAAATTGCTCTAAATGTCAAATAGGTTTTGTGTGTGTTGTAAATATGTATTACCTGTAGATACCTCTGACTTTTTTTCAGTCACTGTGCTTAAAATTAACATTTAGAAAAAAATTAAAGTTACAACTGTAGGACTTAAAGATTTTGCATAAAAATGTCATTAGCTTAGCCTAACTTTTGTGCAGAATGCCCTGTAGTGAAGGGAATTATAATCTGAGGCATACACCTGTGTGACAAAGGACAATAGAAAATAGACAGACTTAGTTAGGGTTTGAATTTCTCTTGATGATAAAGACATTCTTTTTAAAAGATGTTATTCATTTTTAACACATTTTGTATGTGTATGTGTGTTTTGCCTGTGTGTATGTATGCACACTCCATATATTCTGGGTGCTCACAAAGGCCGTAAAAGTGTATCTGATTTCCCTAGAATAGAGTTACAGTTTTGAACCACATAGTGGGTACTGGGAACTGAACCCGAGTCCTCTGCAAGAGGGTTAAGTGATTATAACAGGTGATCCATCTCTAGCCCCTTGTCTTTTTACCTTAAGGCTTAATAAGTATGGACAAGTATAAAATGCTTAGCTATTGGGCGAAGAGTAGGATTTAAGGAATGAGAGATTACAGATTTTGAATGGCCAGATATTGAATATTTAGGACTTTTCCACATGATGTACAATCATTGATTATATCCACTTGAGTCTTCAAATAAAAGATGACTGGGAAACCAAATCCTAGTCCTTATTTACTTAGGTGGTGGTCCTCCAGCTTCCTTCATCACTGGGGTCCTCATTCCGGTCACCCTTTCTCCCTCCGCACACGTCCAGAGCTCCTGGACTTCTTCCAGCTGGTTAGTCACTTGTGTACTGCCTCAAGTCTAACTTACACACTCTCTTCATTGCATGTGAATGGATTTTTTTCCCAGTCATGTCTGGATTTTTTTCTATGACCTGAGTCCTCTGACTTTATGGGAGTCTCACAAATGCATGCCCCTCTGTGTTTGAGTCTTGTTTAGGACAGACCTGAGTCTGGGCTTCCTCTCTCATGATCATTACTCTCAACTCCATCCTACCTTCTCTCCGTCTTCCTTCCCAAATCTTCCACCATACACTCTGAAAGCCAGACTGAACAACGTAGGAGATTTAAAAAAAAATTTTTTTTTAGCAAGAATCAACAGAATATATCCCTCCCCCTTCCCAAAAATTAGAAAACGTAGAATATACCTTTAAATTTTGTAAGCTATATGCAGGGCATTCTGGAATTTCTATTCTCTGTTATTTAAAGCAATAGTGTGGGTGTAAAATCATTCCTACTATGATCTGGGTTGTTGCCTCTCAAATACCCATGTATTAAAGACTTGATTCTCAGCTCAAGATGCTACTGGGGAACTGATGAAGTCTTAAAGAAAAAGAATTCAATGGGAAGTCTTGGGGCCTAAGTCTTATGTCATAGGACATGGTTCTTGAAGGGGTAGCAGAAACCCATCTGCTTCTTCTTTCTCTGTCTTTTTCACCCTAGCCAGGAGCTGAACAGTTTTGTCACGTTCTGATACCATGATGCCTCACCACAGGAGCAAAATCAACAAGGCCAACAAGTCATGGGTTCAAACTCCATCATGGAACGCAGTCCTCTGAGTATGGCATGGCCATTACCAGGCTGAAATCAGAACATCTGTGTTATTCACACAGAACCCTCTCTCCCAAGGTCAAGTCTGCTGATATTCCCTCATAAAAGGAGTGTGAGAAGGGTCACCATGCCCTCTTCTTAGAACCATTCCTTCCTGTTCCATTTACACAGCTGCCTATCTCAGCTCTCTGCGGAGGTGCTAGAATATACAGAGGGCAGAATGTTGACTGAAGGAGCAGGCATTTCTATAGAGCTTTCAGGTGATCGTCATCCTCATTGTGGTGGTATCTTTTGATGTGAGAGATGTCCTTCTGTATGCTGTGAATATGTATTGCTTTTACTGGTTAATAAAGAAGCTCACTTGGCCAAGAGCTAGGCAGAATATAGCTAGGCAGGAAATCCAGACAGAGATACAGAGAGAAAGAAGGCAGAGTCAGGGAGATGCCAGGTAGCTACAGGAGGGCTAGGATGCCAGAACATTACTGGTAAGACACAGCCACGTAGTGGACACACAGATTAGTAAAAACTGGTTAACTTAAGTGTGAGAGCTAGTCAGTGATATGCCTGAGCCATTAGCCAAATGATTATAATTAATATTAAGCCTCAGAGTGATTATTTTATAAACAGCTTCAGGACCTGGTAGAATGCGTAAAAGTTTTCAGCTACAATTTTTTTTTTGTGGAACTACTGTTTGGGGGGTCACTCACTCTTCTGTAAGTAATACCAATAAACTCACTGGTTCACCAACCTAGACTTTGGTGGAATTGTGTCTTCTGTCATTGGTCTCCTATCAGTACACAACATGTATTTGTTCATGTCTTCCTAGGAAAGGTCATACAGATCTCCAAAACTGATACAAAATAACCTTTTTCTCTTTGTAAATTTATTTATCGCATGGATTTGTTGTGATAATGGAAAACTAATGAACACAAACACAATATAATAATGAAATAATATCCTTACTATATTAGGCATGATTCTCTAAAGGACAACTGATAGAGTGAATTTATATATATATATATATCATTATATATAATGATATATATATATATATATATATATATATATATGGCTTATAGGCAGTGGTCCTGGTAGTCCAACAAAGGCTGCCTCCAGACAAAAGAATAAATACCCAGTATTTTTTTCCATCTGTGAGACTGGATGTTCCGGAAGTTCCAATCTGCTACTAGACCCACTGAGGTCCCAGGGAGCTGCCAGATTTTAGTCCGTGTTGGGATTTCAAAGAAGTAGGTTTTAACACCAGTGAAGGAGTGGGTCAGCATCGATGTGCTTGCCAGTGAGAGTGAGAGCAGGCAGACAGAATGCCAAAAGTTCCCTTTATCCATGCCCTTTTCTGTGGCCTGCCACCAGAAAGTGTGGCCCAGATTTAGGGTGGGCCTCCTACTTCAAATGACCCAATCAAGAAAAATTCCTGATAGACATGGTCAGATGTTTGAGTGTTAGCTAATTACAGATATAGTCAAGTTGACAACCAAGACTAGTCACTTCACTTACCTTTCTTAGAGTATATACAGCACTTGTTATATAGCACTTGTCATTTTAATCTCTTATTTTAAATTAACACACACACACACACATACACACACACACACATACACACACACACACACACACACACACATATATATATATGGTGCAGTGTGACAATTCAATTCAATATGGAATGTTCAGAGCAGGGTAGTATGTCTGTCACCTCAGTTATGCATCTTTTCTTTGTGCTGGGAATATTTTTTAAAAATCTTTCTTTTAGGTATTCTGACGTGGTTCATTACTGTCACCTAGCTCTCCTACGGGGCTACAGAGAACATTGGGAGTTCTTCCCCTTCTCAAACTGCACCCTATAGCCCTCTCTCCATCCTTCCTTTCCTCATGCTCTTTTCTGTCTCCAGGTACCACAGTCTGATTCACTGTTTCTTTGAGAGCAGCTTTCTAGCCTCCCCTGGAAGTGAGAACACACGGCAGTTGTCTTCCTGCGCCTGACATTTCACTTAACGTAATGTCATCCGGCTCCCTTTGTACCACTGCAAACAGCAGATTCATGTTCTTTTGTGTGGCTGAACAGTAAGATTGTATTCATATGCCATATCCTCTTCATCCATTCATCTGCCAAGGGCCATCTAGACTGGTTCCTCATTTTAGTTATGAGTATAGTTCTGCAATAAAGAAGAGGTGCAGGTTTTGAATCTTTTAAATAAACACCCATGTGGCTTTAATTGTCAACTTGACACCATCTAGAATCACTTTGAAAGGTGTCTTGAATAACTGTCTAGAAGGGTTGGCCTCTGGTTATGCTGTGAGGGATTTTCTTCATTGTGTTCAATAAGTGGGAAGACTTCCCTGAGAGTGGACAGGACTGGGCTCTGAACTGAAAGGAAGTAAAGGAGATGGATAGCATGCATACATTAATTTTTTTTATTTCTGATCACAATGTGACCAGCTGTCACAAGTGTCTACCACTGTCACAAGGTTATAAGCCAAACTGCGACTGAAAACGATCTTTTCTCCACTAGGAACTTTTGTCAGGGTTTCTGTCAGGGTATTTTCTTACGACAGAAAGACAATCTCCTGATGGATTTTCTGACTTACATTGCATTTCTGCTCCTAGTTTTTTTGAGGAACTTCCATTTTATTTCCCATGGTCACAACAACAATTTCCATTCTCACAATGCAGGAAAAGTCCCCCTTTCTCTGCCCCCTCACCAGCTTTGCCTTTTCCAATACCTACTATCATTCCATTACGGGTTTGATTTTCTTTTCCCTGAATCTTGATCCTGTTTCATATACAATTACAGGGGAAATATATCAAAGGCTCTCATAATTCAGTAACGAAATGAAAACCAGCCCAAGTACAAACCACACAAAGCCTTGAAGATACGTGAAGAGTCAAAAGCACACAGATGTGTGTCGCCAACAGTGTCAGGAGGAAGGCAGAGCCCAGTGGAGGCTCCCTGCCCACCCACCTGGGGTGCTACACTGACAAAGGGACTGTCAGCTGGAGAACTAAACTGAAACATTCTTACATCCCTCATGCGAATATAAGTGATGCAGACACTGCCGTGATCTGAAAGAGAGCAAGGAGGGGTAGATGGGAGGGTGTGGAGGGAGGAAACGGAAGAGGGGAAATGATGTAATTAAAATCTCAAAAATAAAAGAAATACTTTTTTTTTTTATAAAATTAAGCCTGAGCTTTTTATATGACACAGGGATTCCACTTTTCTAGAGATCCATGTCAAGAGAAAGCATGCCAAGCTAAAGACTTGCAAAGATGTTCATAGCAGCATTATTTATATTAGCCACAAATTGGAAATAATTCAAAGGTTTATCAGCTTATGGGTATACACACACACACACACAGACACACACACACACACACACACACACACCTTGATAAACATGGATGAGATGCAAAAAAACATCATGCTGGGTAAAAGAAACCAGATACACAGCACTGTGTAGCCCCATTTAACGAAAGTATCCGGAAATGGCAAACTCATGGAGCCAAGGCAGTCTCCGGCTAGAAAGGAAAAAGCAGAAACCACGGTGGGCATGAGGAAACTTTTTGGACCATTAGAAATGTTCTACTAATGTGTTTTGACTTTACTAAAAGCCACAGGCATATACATATACAGTGGATAAATGCTATAATGTGGAAATTATTCCTCAACAAACCTACTTAAAAATCAAAAATGACACTGGCCAAAACCTGCTAGCTCCATGTCTCGATCTTCTGAGTCATGATCCCTTTGCCGAACCGTGTGTGAGCAAAGCCTGCAGCACTAACCTGCCACAAAGATCCTCTCTGCCTCCTGCCTCAACTGGAGCTATAGCCCCGATTCTACTTCCCAGTGTTTGCTCTGATCTGCAAACGCAGGTTCTCCTGCTCTTTGTGAAGCCTTTGGGTTATCCTTCTTCTACGCCTTCCTCCCATCTGATCAATGGCACCATTTCCCACAGGTGTTCCTCAAGTCTACAGACCTCCCTGGTTTCTTTTCTCTGGCTCAGTTCAGGTCCAGAATTGTAGTGAAAAGGCTGCTAGTTAGTTCCTGGCAGCTTAACCCCAAACTAATCACATAGAAACTGTATTAATAAATCACTGCTTGGCCCCTTAGCTCTAGCTTCTTATTGGCTAACTCTTACATCTTAATTTAACCCTTTTCTATTAATCTGTGTATGGCCACATGGATGTGGCTTACGGCCTAAAGTTCCAACATCTGTCTCTGGCAGGGACTACATGGCATCTCTCTGACTCTACCTCCTTTCTCCCAGGATTCAGTTTAGTTTTCCCTGCCTACCTCTGTTCCCCTATAGCTCTACTATAGGCCCAACGCAGTTCCTTTATTAACCAATGATATTCACAGCATACAGAGGGGAATCTCACATCATAGAATCTCTTGTTCTTTGAAGAACTTCTGTTGCGCTCTGCCTCCAATCTTGCCACCTCACAACCTTCAGGTCCTTCTAGTCCCCTTTAAAACATTCTAAAAGCTTCGGGTGCCCACGGGATACACTCTCCACCGTTTAACAATGCAGGGTGTCCAGGCGACCGCTGGATGACCAGCACAATTTGCTGAAGAATGGAACGAACGTGTCTCACTTTACTGCCCGTTTTCAAAAGTCCACCTGATCTGTTTGTATGTCTGCCTGCCTCTCGGACAACTGAAATCTGTGCTGGCGCCCAGATCTGTTTGCTCACACCACGTGTCTTCACAGCTTTAAGCCACAAGACTGCGCACAGTAGGCATGGAGCTTGCATCTGTGAGTGAACAGGTCGGGCCTTCTCAGGCTTGTTTGTGGCCCCGACAGTTGCTGGCTCCCTTTGAGTCCTTGGCTTTGGTTTAACCAGCAAAGCAAATAAGAGGTTCCTGGTGCAATATGCAAATTGGCCAAATGTTCTCCATCCCAGCAATCTACCGAGGGACTAATCACTCAGGCGCTGTTGTGAATTAGGAGACTTGATGAGCTCAGTTCTGGACTCCATTCAGCAGCGTCTGTAGCATGAATAATAAAATCCCAGAGACAGATATTGGGGTTCAACCCAAAGATCAGAAAAGCAAAGCAGCCAGCCACTGGCTCTTCTACCTCAGACCAAAAACGGAGAATCCTGCCTCCAGGAATCCTCAGATTGAGACTGAGACCTTCCGTTTTATATTTCTCTCTAGTGCTGGCATTAAAGGTGTGCACCACCACTACCCAGCCTCTGTGGCTAACTAGTGTGATGGCTGTGATTAAAGACGTGTGCCACCACTGCCTGGCCTGTATGGCTGCCTGGTGTGGCTACTTTGCACCAATCTTCAGGCAAGCTCTAGTTATTAAAACACAAATAACATACCACTATTGGCCTCCTCTTGCCAGGCTCTTCTAGAATCTTCCAGAGAGAGAGAAAGAGAGGGAAGGCATTTAGCATTTCTACTGGACATAGAGATCTGAAGAATGCTACCCACATGTGTGACGACACCTTATTTCCCAAATGTCACCAGAAAGGTTTGGTCCATCTCATATTATCAGGCCTGACAAAGCGATAGAATTGCTCTGCAGGAAGAAGGGAAGGAAAATGCCCCTGTTCTTTCTCCCAATTTGAAAATAAATGTACCTGTTAAGGTACATTATTCTTGGCTCCCTGCTAAGATAGAGCCCGGTACCTTCATGAATTACCTGACTGCCTGTGTCTAAAAGTTTGATTTGTCATTTGATTCTAAAAGTTCAGCTCAGGGATATTTCAAAAGGAGCCTTCCTGAAGCTCTAACTGAAGAGAAAATAAATTATATTCCCATTATACTTAATCAAATTAAGGCTGCCTTCTCTTATGAGAATACAGATTTTTATTATAAAAGACTTTCTATGTGCCCATTTTGACTCCATTGTTGGCCTTCTAAGTAGCAGATTTGATTAAAACGATTTTTCCCCAGAAGGATAAAGACTAAAACAAAATAGCAAGGATTTATGGAGAATAAAAAGTTCTCCACTGAACTGACTCCCAAGAAAGAACCATTTGTAAAATATTAAACTAGGGTGAGGGAGATGGCTCTATGGTTAAGGGCATACAGTGCTCTTTCAGAGGACCTGATTCAGTTTCTAGTACTCATATCAGCTGACCCAGAACCATTTTTAACTCTGACTTCTTCTGTCCTCCATGGTCACCTGCACACAGGAGCACATAAACATACACATACACACAGCATTTAAAATAAGACAAAATGGTTAAAATCACTGAAATATCCTGGAATCATATTTAATGCCAGTCTTAAGATGTTTTCACAGCTGAATCCCCATGCATACCTCATTCTTGCCAGTTTTTAGTTTTCAGTTATGCCATAACCTTATCCTGGAAGATAATTCTGTCTGTTCCTCCCAGCCGATGCCTCCCCTTCTCCCACTGCCCAGTTTACATGCCATTCCTCAGAAAGAGCCTGTAGCAATAGGAGCAGCCGGGCTGCGTCCCCAGCACTCCAGCCACCTGGCTAGCTTATACCCCGAAATAATTACACGGACACTGTATTTTTTTAAGCACTGCTTGGCCCATTTCTATCTAGCCTCTTCTCAGCTAACTCTCGCACCTGGTCTAGCCCATTTCACGAGGTGGCTTACCAGGGAGATTCTAGCCTACGTCCATCCTGGGTCGGAGCTTCATCGCGTGTGCCTGCCCGGGAGTGGGCAGCATGGTGTCTCTGCTCCAGAGAGCAGAGCTGTCAGTCTACCCAGGAGAGGGGAGCATGACGTCTCTCTGAGCTCACTTCCTCTTCCTCCCAGCCTTCTGTTTACTCCTCCCACCTATGTTTTAACCTATGAGGGCCAGCCAAGCAGTTTCTTTATTGCTTAACCAATGAAATCAACAGATTGATATATGATACTCCCACATCAAGAGCCCTTAAACCTTCAGCTCTCATTACCTACTGCATGTGACCATACTCAATGGTCAAATATGGCAGGAAGTGTGGCAATGGGAACACAAGAAGAATAAAGAATAATTTGAAACAATACTAAAACATGGTCTGGAAACATTTTAAAATGAAAGCATTCTTGTCTGCTGTGAGGAATAGGAGAAACATCTTTCTGCAATGAAAGACAGCCTTTCACATGGTGGAGACAGCTCAGGAGATAAAGTGCTTGCTACATGAATGTGGGGACTGCAGTTTAGAACACTAGAACCCAGATAAAAGTCAGGGGTGGCAACGTGCACCTGTGGTGATTCCAATGCTGGACAGTTAGGTGTGGCAATGTGCACCTGGGATCCCAGTGCTGGACAGCCAGGTGTGGCAATGTGCACCTGGGATCCCAATGCTGGACAGTTAGGTATGACAACGTTTGCCTGTAATCCCCATGTGTGGCAATATGCACCTGTGATCACTATGCTGGACAGCCAGGTGTGGCAGCATGTACCTGTGATCCCAATGCTGGACAGCCAGTCTAGACAACCTCTGAGTTCCAGGTTCAGTGAGAAACCCTGGCTTGAAACACAAGGTGAAGAGTGATCAAGGAGGGCTCCCAAGACCGATTCTGGCTTCCACATGTACACTCGTGTGTGCATGTGCCTGCACACACATGTACACACACAGAGACACACCATATGCACAAACATAAAATAAAGAAGTGAAAACCTCTTTTGCCCTCGCCTTTCCCTATAGCAGGGAATGTTTCTCTTCAGCGGAGAAAGCACGGAGTCTACACAACCTTGTGTATTTAATGCTCATTATATGCAAAGTCTTAGCTTCCTCGAGAGCTCAGGCACATTTCCAATTGGTCCTTACTGTAACCGTGTAGGTGTTAGGCTCAGTGTCATGGTTCGTCTCTGGAATAATAGACAGTAAGGAGGTTTGGATTAGGGTCTATATTTAGCTTGCTTGCTTGCTTTGGCTCTACACTTTCTCTGTTCATATCTGGTTTCTCCAAAATTTGTAAAGTTTTTTTTTCTCAAATTCCTCACTGTGTCTAGCATAATTATGGGTGGATAAATAGATGGATATATGTATTACAAAGATACACTCAAGTTTAACATGAATGCTCACTGGACTGAAATCAGGCTTATAACCGTGTGCTTTCCCCACCTTCTGTTGATGATGGAGGAAGGTCATTGGTTAATTAAATAAAGAAACTGCTTGCCCTGATAGGTTAGAACATAGGTGGGAGGAGTAAACAGAACAGAATGCTGGGAGGAAGAGGAAGTGAGCTCAGAGATGTCATGCTCCCCTCTTCCGGGCAGACGTGATAGCTCTGCTCTCTGAGGCAGATGCGATCAAGCTCCGGCCCAGGATGGACGTAGGCTAGAATCTTCCCGGTAAGCGCACCTCGGTGCTACACACTTTATTAGAAATGGGCTAGTCCAGGTGCGAGAGTTAGCCGAGAAGAGGCTAGATATAATGGACCAAGCAGTGTTTAAAAGAATACAATTTGTGTGTTGTTATTTCGGGGCATAAGCTAGCCAGGTGGCCGGGGTGCTGGGGACGCAGCCCCACCGCTCCTATTACTACATGTTGATATTTTTTAAATTAATAATTTGCAAAAAAAAACCTGAAGCTATTTAGATGTTAATCTAAATATTCATTTGGCTCATTCAGGAAGATATAGGGAGCTAAGAATTTAATCAAAGCTCCATCCACATCCATCATACAGACAAGGGAGGGCCACTGGCATCCTACTGTGCTCGTTAGGTGTTATTTCATCTTCCATGTACATATGAGCATGCTTATCTGTGGATTAAACAGACCTCTCTAGTGAAAAGTAGCCTGGCCTTTGAGAAAGATGTGAAAACAACCAGCAAACAATCAGAAAACAGTCGTTAATCTAGTCATCAGGTATGATTTTTCCATGTAAACAGACACTTCCTTTCTGAGGCTTCCACGGTAGGACAAAGATGGGTTATAACACAGGTCTGTACATGACAGACTTAGCTAATACTTTTGTTTGAGCAAATGGAATGCCTGTGCAGTCTGGTTATGACTTCCGCGCGAATTTAACAACACGGTTGGGTCATGCAGTGTTGTTGAGTTTTGATCACTTTTTAAGTGGAGTTGAAATAAACACTGCAAGTTAATCAAAGCTGTCTTCTCTGAGGTCAAGAAAACTGGGTCTCTTGTCAGCCTTCCACGAATGAAGACAAAGTAAACAACACTCACAGTTAATCATTGGCATGTGAACTACATTGCCGTGGGAAATGTATATGTCATTCCAAGGTCCCTTCAAATGCATAAGGAGAACATGAATGCAGACATGCAAATCTATACATGTAGATATGTGTGAACACATGTATTCATATTTGAAAGCTAAGTAAATAAAATTGTCATTCTTAAAAATGAAATTTCCAAGTTACTTACCCTTTTCCATAGATTTCCAGCTCAGTGAAGAATTTCTTTCATTGCGGAGGCTCTGCTGTTTGCCGGGTGCTTGTAAGCGTGTTGTTTATTCTGGTTCAGTTGCTACAGGAACCTCCGACTCCTGCCAGTGCCACACTGTTGTCAGTGACCAACGATTGGCAGAAAAGGGGCAGGCACATTTTTCCTTTATTTTTTTTTTTGTTTGTTTAAGAAAACATTTGATAAGCCTCACCTCAGTAAGGTTTATTGTTTTGTTTGTTTATTTCGTTTGTTTTTGTTTGCTTTGTTTTCTGTTTGTTTAGTGCTTTATCTAACAGGTATGTTTCATGAAAGCGAAAAAGCAGAATCTCACCATTTTGAAAAACAAATTAAAAACATAATAGTGAGTGATGCAACTAAAAATTTGTTTTAAATGAACTCTTTGTGGGCTGGGGAGATGGTTCAGTTGTAAAGCACTTGCTGCGCGAACAAACCCAACTTCGTCCCCAGCATCTAGGTAAAAAGACAGGCATGATGGTGGGTACCTTTAATTCAGCATTTGGGAGGCAGAGGCAGGCAGATAGCCGAAGTTTGCTGGCCACCCAGCCCGGCGTCATTCATAGGTAAGCCTCCAGTGCCAGGAATAGAGCCCATCTCAAACATTATGGTATATAGCTCATCAGAGACAGTACCTAAGATTGACCCCTGGCCTTCGTATATGCACCATAAACATGCATAGATTAAAAATAAATAGTTTGCCCCAAAGAGAATTTTATAATTATCAGTTTCTCTTTATTTATTCCAGACCAGTTGTCTTTCAGAGCTGGGTGAGCGGTAGAAATTACATGAGAATTATTTTGACCACAAACATACACCAGGTCCCTAATGTTATGACCTTAAAACTTTTCTCTCTAAATATTTTCAAGACTTTGAATTAATGTTTTAAAAAAGGAGTTTTCAAATATCATACTGAAATACTTTCCTTCCAGAGACGCCATCGTCCTTTACTGATTAACCCATCTGATGGCTCCCAGCCAAAATAAACTTTTTAGCAAAATTACATTCATCTGTTTATCATGGTGAAGCTATTTAAACACTTGGATTCCAGGAAATGGAGTTTTGAAACATATCTAGGTAAATACTTTATAACATTACCCAAATGGCTCCATTTAACCTGACTTACAAAACTACTAGAAATATCTGTCATGAAGCAGACTTTCAAAGGTATTCGTACCAATCTCTCACAAATGCCTTGCTGTGGATCATCCCAACTTTTAAAAATTTGTCTAAATATTTAATATACAGAGACTTCCCCTGGGAGATAACATAACCGAGCCCAAAGTTAATGCTGACATCAGGACACCTGAGTCTGAGTGGAAATTTTGAGTTATACCCGAGCCTCTGATGTGATGGAGAAATGTCCTCTGCTTTCAAAGGTTCTGGTCTCGTAACCTGTGTGAAGACTTTATTACAGAGGCTCAAAATACCATTGCTCTACTTTTAAATGAGGACGCATACAATTGCGACTGAGTCAATAAAAACCAGCTGTAGCAGCCAACAGCCATTGGTGATGTTCCTGTCCCACCCTTTGTGAGGATGCACTTCTGCCTTGCCTTGTGGAAAACCAGAGCTGCCTCCCACCTCGGCAGCTGCCCCTTCATTCCACCTAGCTAGCCCAGCGTCCCCCTGCAGCCTGTGTGAACCTGGTGCTCACTGCCTCCCCTGTCACTAATGTTCCTCCTCCCCTCTTGCCTTCTCACATTCCTCTCCATAATGCAATCTTCACCACACGCGTTTTCAAATTAGTGCCTCAGTTAGGGTTATCATGGCTTTGATAAAACACCACGACCAAAGCAATGTGGGGAGGGAAGGGTGCTAAAAAGCACCCACATCACTGTTCATCACTGAAGAAAATCCGAGCAAGAACTCAAACAAGGAGCTGATGCAGAGGCCATGGAGGAGTGCTGCTTCCTGACTTGCTCCCCATGGCTTGCTCAGCCTGACTTCTTAAAGAACTCAGGACCACCAGCCCAGGGATCATCCCTGCAATTACCAATAGAATTATCTGACTGGGGGAAGGGGCAATTAGGGAGGGATCAGTGTTTTTGAAGGCCAGGCCAACAAAGCCTGCCCTATTGCAGGCACAGGAAAAGCTTCCCCACGTTCCTGTGGGCATTCCTACAGTTCCTAGCCCTCCTGGACAGGGAGAGATGATAGAGGTTGCTGATACTCAGGTTGAAGGGAGCAAGTTGACCAGTGACACATAATAAGTATGGGCTTTCAGAGCACAACTGGTTTACTGCCGTCTCTACCGTCATCAGGTGGAGTCTCCCAACGTGAATTTCCAGTAGTACGGAGTGAAGCAAAGATAAGACACGAAGACCTTGGGGCTCCCATATTCTCCACTGACCTATCTGGGCTGTCTGTGCAGCGAGTGGCTATTTGGTTTCCTTGTATTTTGATTGTTTCCTGAAGACATTTCCTTTTTAGTCATGACAAAACACATTTTTAGGGAAAGCCTGGGTTTTCTCAAAATGCCTTTGAAGGTCTTAAAATTATTCTGTAATTGGTCACATCGAGCTTTTCTAAGAACAGTTTTAAAAGGTTTATAATAAAGGTTTACAACCAGATTTTTATAAATTCATTTAACTCATAAGTCATAGCCCTCCATTTCCTAAAAGTTC
>NW_004949180.1:1271046-1274602 GCF_000317375.1 Microtus ochrogaster
CTAACTATGCTCGAACCACTGCCACTCCTTCCATGGCACCTCCTCCAGGAAGGACAGGGGTAGACCTTTTAGGGTACTTTATAGGTTATTAAGTACTCAAAGAGCTTATGATATTGGGTGATATGCACTTTCAGGTTTATACTATTTCAGCAAACATACCAACCCTACCTCTCCTGCAAAGGAGAAGGATGTGTTAAGACTTATGAGTTAAATATTGGAAAAACCAGGTGTGAGTGTAGACTGAGCCAAATCATTTATGGCGAGATTAAACTCCTAAAAGTGTTGATCTTGTTGATGCAGTGAGCATCCTTACAATATGGCTGAATCTCTGAGTCTTCTGCAGCTTGACTACAGAGTCCAGATAAATAATCCCCAGTCAGGCCTTTGAGTCTTCTTCCGTCATGATTCTTGCAAGATCTATTGCTATTTATTTATTTAAGTTTTATTTATTATATATTCAGTGCTGTACCTTCATGCATGCCTGCAGGCCAGAAGAGGGCACCAGATCTCATTACAGATAATTGTGAACTACCATACAGTTGCTGGGAATTGAACTCAGGACCTCTGGAAGAGCAGCCGGTGTTCTTAACCTCTAAGCCATCTCTCTAGCCCCAGAGCTCTTTATTTAAAAAACACAATATATAAAGTAACAAGCACCCTATGCTCTCCAAAGTCTTGTCAAGGGCTCTGTAGTAATATAATGGGTGATGCCTTCAAGACCTGGCAGCTTTGTTATGAGGGCAGCAGCCGAGACCGATCAGCTTGCTAACACAGTAAAGCTCAGGTTCATATGATAACACTGGAGGCTAAGATGATGTCTGCCGTGAGGGTCTGAATTCCTGTGCATTTGTTTATTCCATCACTGGGAAGTTAGTTCCAAATGGAGTTTCATTGAACAAAAGTTATTTGCCAAGAAAAGGGAGCTTGGGCAGAAGGGATGCTTTCGCGGAAGTTGTTACAAAGAGCACATACATTTTCTTTGTTGCCGGGCGATGGTGGCGCATGCCTTTAATTCCAGCACTCGGGAGGCAGAGGCTGGTGGATCTCTGTGAGTTCGAGACCAGCCTGGTCTACAGAGCTAGTTCCAGGACAGGCTCCAAAGCCACAGAGAAACCCTGTCTCAAAAAAAAAAAAAAAAAAAAAAAACAAAAACAAAAACATTTTCTTTGTTTTTGTTTTTCTTTCTGGATGAAGATTGTAGTATAGAAACAAACACAATTATAATAAAAGCCATCTGATGTCCACTTTTTGGTCATCTTTAAACGGCCTTATTTTCTCTGTCTTTGAGAGCTGACATCATAGCGCATTGTGTGATAACACAGTTGTTTCCGTGCCCTCTGTCTATTGCCGTCCTACTCAGGACCTTAGTCACAGGCTCTACATTGGTGTCACCATTTCAGCTTGTGACCCTGGTACCATTTCAGAGACGACCCTTATGCAGTGATATTTCATTTGTATTTTAATAAATAAAGCTTGCCTGAAGACCAGAGAACAAAAAAACCACACTGGTCAGCCTTACAGACCAGGCAGTGGTGACACACACCTTTAATCCCAGTAGCCATGCTAGTTTGCCATAGAAACTAGGGGTGCATGCCTTTAATACCAGTGGTGCACACTACTTTTAATCCCAGCCCTAGAGAGGGTTATAAAATAGGCGGAAATACCTCACAGACACAGTGTCATTCTGAGATTTCTGGAGGCAGGATCGCCATTTCAGACTGAAGTCAAAGTAAGAGCCAGTGGCTGGCTGTTTTGCTTTTCTGACCTTCAGGTTGAGCCCCAATTTCTGTCTCTGTGTTTTTATTAATTGTGCTACACTTATACCTATAAACCAGAGCACGATTCTCATCTTACAGAGCATCACAGGGAAGAGCCACAACAGTCAGCACAATGCAAATTATGAAGTATAAATTTACCATAAAGAATAAGATGCTAACAAGGTCAGTCACCATCACGGCCCTCTCATGCCTTTCTCCACACACCTGCACATTGGCACATAAGTATATAGCCCAGGGGAATGGGACATATCATCTGGAGCCTTTTGCTCCTGCTAATGGTCCCTGGCAGAAGATCCAAGAGACTCTACTTTTGGAGAGTGTCTGACCACCCTCAGATGAGAGTCACCAAGCCTCTGGGAGCTTCCACATGGTTATCTGTCAGGAGAGGCCACTCTCCAAAAGCCCTGAGTAGGTCAGTAGGCACTTAATGGCCCAGCTCTGACCCAGCTAGCAAGGACACTGTAATAGTATCCACCCCCAAATGCAAGAGAATATGCGACATCAGAAGCCAAGACTGTCTAGACACTCTAGACCATAGAGAGGGGTACATTAGGTACTCCAAACTACAAGACTTGGGGTAAAATCATCTCATAATTATTTGTTTCTTAACAGATGTAATATTGGACAGGTAAACTCTTGATATCCACTATTTTTACCAAAAAAGAATGGAGCTATTTTACACATTTTTTTATAAGCTTCTTGCACAAAACCATTTTGGGGGTGTCCTAGTATAGTTACTTATAACTACGTAACTATGGACTAGTTAGTCAACTTTATGTTCCCATCTTATTTGCAATGTGGTAATAACCATGATACCTGTCCTCCTGGGGGTATCATGAGAATTTAGTGATCTAACATATTTAAGTGTTTATTGGAATTATTTTGGGTGTATGCTATCAATTATTCTTAGTAACAGCAATAAACATTCACTCTAAGGGAACGTCTGCGTCTAAACTGTCAATCAGCTGGTAGCATTGCTGTCATCATCGGCAATATTCCAAGACTAGAAATGAGTTAGAGAAACACTTACTGTGAGTGTTTCCACAGCTCACCAGATCTGCTCCTTGAAAAATGTAAATCTAATCTCCCTTCCCCACAACAAGGTAATCTCCGTCTTGATTGTGAACAGAAATCTCCAGGTCAGGCCATGGGGTGAATTTCTAAGTCTTCTTCATGCTTAAACTTAAATCAAAAAATGTCAAACGTTTACTCCTACCTATCTGAGTTCTTTCAAGTTATCTGAATCCTTGCAGAACCGAGAAATGCTTGAATAAAGATTGCATATAAATGTTGATACAGGCCATGTGTGCCAACACCTGTGTGTCACTTGGTTGCCAGGTTCCGATTTCCTTGTGTCTTGGTAATTGGAGGAGCCAGACCCAATATAGCTGTCTAGACTGCACAGTGGATACTTGCCATATCATCTGGAATCTGCTATAGCAGGCCGTTGCTATCTCGGTGGTCATATAATCCAGATGGCTACTTAGTTAGAGGTCCATCGGCAAAGATTTGCATTCAGCGTCTTTCTGTGAGGGAGAGTTCATTCACGCCTGGACTTTGATTGGACAACTTAAATCTTTTTTTTTTTTCCTGTACGGAACTAAAATTATCCTTCCAGAATCTTCTTCCCAGTGATCTTATCTCTATCCTCTGGATTTGTAGACCCAAGTGAAAACAGTGCCCAATGAAAATGCCTTAACACAGCTCTCCGCTCCACATTCCCAGCTCTGGCTTTTCGAGGGGCTCCTCGGGCAGTCTGGAGAATACAGTGGGAATAG
>NW_004949180.1:1275132-1283823 GCF_000317375.1 Microtus ochrogaster
GCTCCTCGGGCAGTCTGGAGAATACAGTGGGAATAGGACCCCAGGGTGCACGTCTGCTGGCCTTGGGTGTCTGGTGCTCACTTTCTTCTGCTCTTTTTAGTCTCTCTCCTTCAAACAGGACTCTACCTCATGAGTCTAGACAATTGCAAAACAAGCGTGAACATGTGACCTTTAAATGGACACCCCAGGCAACCTTCTTCTTTTTTTTTTCCAGTTGGAGATGATTTATCTTGGTTTAAGGCTTGAACATATTAAGCTCACTATCACATCCTGATACCATCTCTGTGTATGTGTGTTTATTTGTGTATTTGAATACATGCATGCATGTTTGTGCATGCGTGTGTGTTTATGTTTGAGCATGCATAGGATACTGGGTATTAAACTCGGGACTCTGTTACAGGCTAAGCAAACACTGTACCAATGAACCAAATTCCCAGCCCCATCCAGCCCATCAAGAACAAAGTGTTTTGGCTGGGCGGTGGTGGCGCACGCCTTTAATCCCAGCACTCGGGACGCAGAGGCAGGCGGATCTCTGGGAGTTCGAGGCCAGCCTGGTCTACTAAAGCTAGTTTCAGGACAGGCACCAAAGCTACTGAGAAACCCTGTCTCGAAAAAAAAAAAAAAAAAAAAAAAAAGAAAGAAAGGAAGAAAGAAAGAAAAAGAAAAAGAATGAAGTGTTTTGCACAAGTGCATCCTCTGTATTTTTATAAGCACGGCATCTATGACTCCATATATAGCACTGATATGCAGTCTAAATCAGACCAGGCCTCAGGGTACTGTGTTCCAGTGCTTGAAATCTCAGGTTAACCTGACTACTCATTAATATCCTCTGAGTCTGGTAAGCCAGCCAGCTGCGAAGCTTTCATTTCTCTTCTTCTGATCGCATCTCACATATGGTTTCTAATCTGTAAACCTCCCTCAAAAGAGACTTTGAAAAATACTTTTCGTAGAAGAGAAAGCGACCACTCACACGTGGCCAGCTTCCTCCAGGAGCTGAGTTTGATCTCTGTCCCTTCCACTCACGCTGAATTGTCAGTCTCTGCTGACATGGCCTGTTCCAGCGTCTGCAGTTCCTTGCCGATGTTCCTCTGATCCATTACAGGTTCAAGAATCAAAAGATGAAAGCAGCAGAAAAATAAGATATAACACACCAAACAATTGTTTAAGAAATTATGTTCAAAAGATCTTGCTGCATTTTGAATATCGGTATTTGAAAAACAAAACCCAGGAGACACTGAAAGTGTGGGAGAAAACAGATGGAGATTTTGGTTCTACTACAGAGAGTTCAGTTTGGTCCTTTTAGAAGTCTATGAGAGGATGACACTGGTCCTTGTTACATCCACACCTCGTTCTCCTCTAAACCAGGGCTGTCCCTGATACAACTGCTATGCATATAGTTATATGTAAGAATTGTGCTCAAGAAACTGCAGGGTGTTAAACAGACTCGTAACAAGGGAGGCAGAGGGGGAAATGAAGGAGACAGCTGGGTGAGCGGGTCTGTAGAGGGCAGAAGACAGAAACAGGAAATGAGATACACAAAACTTGCTGGATTCCGTGGAGTAGACTGGGTCACTCACCCCTTGCTGGGCTGGTGATTCAAATCCAGGGGGGATTATGGCTGGGTGCTGAGAGGTGTCCTCTGAGAGGAAGAGGGGACACCCCGCTGTTTGGATTTTATAGCAGGGAGCTAAAGGTGGTTTAGATGAGCTGGAATATGTGGTATATGCAGGGCCAGCCTCCTTGCAACAAATCTTTGAGAGTCCTGTGTTAGTATCGTAACATCTTATAAAACAAAGTATCTATTTTTATTTCCATAGCAACCATGAGAAATGGTAGTATTTCTGCTTTGTTTTTTTTTGTTGTTAGTGAAGAGAATAAGGCTTCAAGTTAGGAAATTATTTGGGATTCAGCCAGAAGGGAGTTGTAGAGTCCATCTCGTTAGGCTCATATGGAAAAGACCCCTGGGTCTAGAGCTGTCAGGATTTTATTTATATCTCACCGCAGACTAACCGGTCGGGTGTGCTTATCATTACCTCCTGTTTAAAATGTCTCTATTCTCTTTTTATAGGCCAAGCTGTGAACCGCACTTCATCACTCGCTGTTTTTGCAATAGGGTTTTTAATAAACGTTAACTTCCAATGTCTAGATTGGAAGCAGAAGATGAAGCCCGTTGCAAGGGCGCGCGCGCGCGCACACACACACACACACACACACACACACACACACACACACACACACCCATGCTCTGCAGGATATTTGCTTGCTTGCCTGTGAAGAGTGATGATGCAACCACTCTCACCCCAGGCACTCAGCGAGATGGCCAACAGAGTCTGTGGAAACACATGCAACATCTGGCTGGAACACTGAGACTTCCTGCTTTGGTTTTCCCCTCTCTCCAGTGCCAAGGAATAACTTCTGATGATCAGTTAGGATCCTTGCATGTAGAGCCAGGCTGTTGGTCATGTTGTCAATATTTCTCTTGTGCCATCATTTTTACTGTCGAAGATGTTACAAAGCCAAGGGATAAAAATAATGAAAAAGAAGAAAGGAAAGGAATCCATTTTAAAGGAAAAATTTCCAAAAAGGTTTGCAACTTTCCAGCATTTATAAAAGCTCTTAATGGATTCTATAACTGGATGGTGATTTATTCCTTTAATAATTAATTAGGCATGAAATGAATCTATTATTATGGGTAATTACTTAATGGATGCCATTAGAATTAAGTGGCTAAAAGCAGAATGCATTTAAACTAACTCAAGTGAGCCTGACTTTTTTAGACCAGAAAGTACTTTAGAAGTAGGCAGTGCCTATGAAGGCTTGTGTTCAGTGAAGGGCAGCACGCGGCTCCTGGGGACTCTTCTCTTCCTCTTTCAAGGTTCCTACTGTCAGAATCCTGCTTTATTACACTTGAGGCCACAGCCCCTAAAGTCACATACTAAATTAAGAGTAGACCCCCCACTGGAGAGCTCTACCTCTGAAAATTTCCAACTAACTGCTAGACCTACTCAGGGCAAAATTTGCTTGGTAGAGTGGGAAAGAGTTGGTTGGTTCCAAGCTTTGGAGGGATGTAGCTGGGTTGTCCACTGTCCTGGAAGATGCTTTAAGATTCTCCATCATGTGTCCCCTGTGGCAAGTCAGGAAATGAGTTCCAAACTACTTTTGTTTTTCTGATTTGTAATGGGCCGGATCTACCCAAATCACTGACACCCAAGGGCCCTTGGGGACACTAACTCAGAGCTTGGCGACAGAGAGATCCCTATGCAAATTGCTTGTTTGAACATCTTATTTTTTATTTGTCCTGTTTAATTTTTTAAAGAGGTTCTTGGGGTATTAGAATGTGTGTTACATGCAAGAACTTATAGGGAGAAGGAACAGCGAGCTGTGAGAACAAAGGAGCTAAGAATAAGCTGACTTCCATACTTGGTGGGTAAAGGGAGGGACGTCTGTTCAGTGAATACGAAAGAGGATCTAATTGAATCTGGGGATGGCCTGTGCTTAAGAAGAAAACTCATGGGTATGAGAGAGAAGACAACCATCCCAAGCCATAGCTTACACAATGGAAGGCAGCCATCATCCACCCTGATAGCAGAGTTGGTATAAGCAGACCCTCAAGTTTAACTCTCACAATTATCAACCCTGTCATGTGGTTGTGTCTGGACCAATGGGAACTCACTGGATTTCCACGAAATCAACCCAGAGAAGCTAGCTCTCTGTGGCAAAGATGCTTAGGAAGAGTCTGTTTCAGAAAAGTCACAGAAGCTAAATCCGGTAAAGGAAATATGACCCCACCTTCCAAAAGTACATTCTTAAAGGTCCAGGAATGGGATTTCCATTTGTCCGGGAGAGATGGACTCTCCCCTCCCTCTCCCTGCCTGCCTTCTCTGTTCTCTTGCCCCATGCCTTGCTCAGTCTTCCATCACCTCATGAATGCCCACAGTGAACCTCAGATTTCCAGAACTTTGTGATTAAATCTTTCTCTCCAAATCGGTGTAAATTTTGAAGTGGGAAAAACAGATTTGAATTTTAGATGTGTCTAAGGCACACTATTCTGGTCAGACTGACTCTGGAGTCTGTCCCGCAAACAATCAGGGTCATTACTCAATGGCATTTGGCTCTGCTTCTTCTAAAAGCTATGAATGGGACAGCCACCAGGAAACTATCACAGATTTTATAAGCAAGGTGGTGGCAGGGTAGCTGGTAGCATTTAAACATGATGGAGAGATGAGAGGGAAATGAACAGCACACACCCTTTGCCAATGAACATTTCTTGAAGTCTTTATGTGCAAAGTGCTCGGGACACCTGCAAAGAGGACATCATCTAAATAAAGTGATGAGCATATAACTCCTTATCCATAATACAATGGACAGAGGCTTCCTAAGGGTTAAGACTCAAGGTCATCTCCAAAGAGTTGAAGAAAAATTCCCTCTTCTAGAAGATATAGGGAACCCTTCAAAGGAGGTTACTCTTGGCCCTGGAAATAATCTGCCATATATTTATAATAAATTAATTTTTAAAAAGTCTTTTTTCTAAAAAAAAAACCATTGTGATAATTTAAATCTTCTAAAATTGCATGAAGTAATTGAATACATTATTTACATTAAGTAATTGAGAAAATGTGTCCAAAAGTTAACTTAGTTGATCAAAGCCATGTAGCTAGTATGAGGAGAGTTCCACTCCATCCCAAGTCTTCCAACACCTCGTCCACTGGTTGTTTATAAACAGAGATTAAAAAATGGGCCTGCTCCACTACTTTGACTAACAAATTGAGAATATTCTCATAAGCCTTTCTCAAGCTCAGTCCCCACTCCCTTCCTCCTTTATTAAATTATTTGAGAAAAGTAATAAGGCAGGGCATGATGGTCCTCACTTTTAATCCCAGGACTCCAAAGACAGAGGCAGGCAGATCTCCATGAGTTTGAGGACAGCTTGTTCTATATAATGAATTCCTGATCAGTGAGACCTATATAATAGGACTATGTCTTGATAAATAGATGTTAGACAAACAGACAGACAGACAGACAGACAGACAGACAGATAGATTAATGACAGATAAGAAAAGCCATATATAATAAAATAAAAACTCTTACATTTAGGAATTATATCCATCCAAGTCTTGAAATGTGGTCAGTGGCGCACACAATTTAACTTGAGGAAAGTTAATAAAGGCATTATGTACAGAGCTTCAGGTAGGGTTTAGGGGAGTGACAAAGAAGAGCATAGGACCCCTTAAACTGGCACTTGGTTAGACATACTGCCGCTTTACTGCCTCTACATCTAAGAGAACAGAACTATGCATACTGAGAGGCCAGCATGGAGAAGCTTCGTGAGGGGATGGAACACTTTCAGATGTCACTACCAACTCAGCAGCCACAGACCTCACGGTGCCAGCTCCAGAAGGACTGTTGGTGAGAGTCCTCCAGCGGGTCCCACTGGAAACTAATGCCACTGAAGGTCAAATTCTGGGGGCAAGGTCACAGTAGAGAAGAGTGGGGAGTAAATCAGAGGAGGCAGAGAAATGCCAGCCCAGGGAGTAAGGAGAGGCTGAATGCAATGGCTAGATCTGGTTTGCAGCCTGTTTCTATTTTCTCGATGATCTTCCTTCCACAGCCCATCATTTGCTTTCTCCTGTCCTATGACAATTTCCTTCTGCATTTTGGAAACCTGGCCCCTCAATAAGTACCCCGAGTTTCAGGCCAGGAATCCACGCCAAGTCAATGGAGCTGAATCTACTTTCTCTCCGTCTCTTGGTCCTTGCAAGTCCTGAACTGAACTGGGAGATGTAGACTTGCCAAGGACAAGGCTGTGGGACACAGAAAGCACTTATGGGGCTCTGGAGTGTTCCAGTCCTTGGTGTGCTTAGAGTGCTGACTCAGAGCAGACATTTTCGGAAAAAGACAGCAGAAATCTGCACCGAAGTTCTTCATGACCTCTGACCAGATAAACCAATAATGTCATCGTAGCCCAGCTATGATAAACTGATGTCTTCTGCAATAGGCAGAAAGGGCCAACGTGGACCATCCTGGCCTGGATGTTCTGCACTGCTAATCACCACAGCCGAAGGATGCTTTTAGAAGAGACATGCTGGGAAAAATAATTATTTTTCTATATTTTTCTTCTTTTCTTCCTTTTCCTTTTCCTCATCTTTTTTTCCCTTCCTCTTTGGCTAAGAATGTAATATGCGCATTCAAAATTGTTTCTATGTACATGATAACCCAAAATTCTTTGGGTTATCTAGCTGATGAGCAAACATTGCCTCCACTTCCACTTTTGAAAATTCCACACACATCGATTGTATTTATGATCATATTCAGTTTTTTATTTTATTTTATTTTTTTAGTTGTTGCATCATAATCAGTTTTAAATCATAATCATTTTTAATAATAATCATAATTTTCCCTCTCATAGCTTTGGTAGCAAAGGAATTTTTATAGAAAGCTAGAAAAGCCTTCATTTAGAGGCAGTGGGGCAACGGTGTTTGTTTTGCATCATGAAGATTAATTGTATAGTATTTGGGGTAACAACCACCAGAGTAACACAAAACACTGTAACAATGTGAAATGGAGTCTTAAATCAGAAGCCCCAAGGATGGCAGGTAGGATGTTCCTGGAGAATCATTCCTTGGGAGGCATGATATGCTCCTCCCTTTACATCATTCCTCTAGTGGAAAGCGGCCCCCTACCAGAAGGACTCTTTCTCTCCCTCCTCCTCTCTCCCCCCTCCAGATGTTCAGATACTTTAAAATACTCTTATTTCTCCTGTTAGAGACAATGGGAGTTTTGCTGTTCTGGGACTGTTTTATCCAATGAATGTCTACAGAACGCAGACAGTATTACTCAGTGTCTTACAGTTTCTATTCTGTGAGGAGAAGTCATGACCACAGAAATTCTTATAAAGGAAAACGTTTAATTGCAACTGGTTCACAGTTTCAGAAGTTTAGTCCACTATCATCATGGTAGGAAACATGGTGGCGTGCAGGCCTGCATGATACTGGAGGAGTTGAGAGTTCTACGTCTTGATCTGCAAGCAGCAAGAAGTGGACCGTCTTTCACACTGGGCATAGCTTGAGCATATGAGACCTCAAGGCCTGGCCCACCATGACACACTTCCTCCAACAAGGCCACACCCACTCCAACAAGGCCACACCTCCTAATGGTGCCCTTCCCTATGGGCCAAGTAGTCAAACTCCTGAGTGAATGGGGGGTCTATACAATTGAAAACACCATACTGCAGAACCAATGCTTTTGTAATATAACATTTTGTAGAAAGGGAAATTTTTCTTTGAAAGAGAATTTTTTTTTTTTTTGCACTAGGATAGGATTTATTTTTCCTTGGCAAAAGTCAAATGCTACATATTAAAAACAGAAAATCTCAAAACAAACTCATCACAGCAGACGGTCTGGTCAAAGCACAAAGCATCCTACTCAAGATTTTTGTTTTTTAAATATACAAGTCAGTTTAAAATGATAAGTTCTGTGAGAACTAAGAAATCTACAGCCTATAGTTTAACAATAGAAAAAATTAAGACAAAAGATTCATAGTATCCAGCATTTTGCTTAATTTCCTGTCATAGCACCTATTTCTCTAGACTATAGGGAGATTATGCTAACACCTGTGGCATATGCTGTGTACTAACAAGTGAGCTTGCTGCTTCCCTTCCCCAGCAATCCAATGACACAGAGAAAACGGGAAGACCTGGGAGCAACTGAGAAGCTGGACGCAGGTCGACGACTCGTTTCGCAGGACTGGGTGAAGCCCAGCTGCCTGCAGTTAAAAAGCCTTAGACTCAAAGTTCAAAAGAAGAACAAGCGTAGTATGATCACATCTGTGCTGTCACAGCCACCTGTCCTACCACCGCAGGTGCGAGCCAGCGGAGCAGGGGGTGACTTCCTAAGCTCCACCACACTGCGAAAACAGACATCCCACACAGCGCTTGCTACAATCACTCCTTCCTGGACAAAGCCCATTGGAAAATACCAGCAAAAACCCCAAGAACGGAATAGTTCCTCCTACAAGTCCTAGGAGACTGTGAATGGTAGCCATGTCAAGAACCATGGTCTTGGCCAGATCAGACCCAGAGCAGAGAGGAGGCAGGGAGAGGAGACTCTTTACCTAGACCAGGAGGCCTGCAGTCCCAGAGATGCGCCCAATGTTTTAGCCAAGTGGCCTGGGCTGAGACACCAGAGGTTAGGAAGTAACACACACACGGGCACTCTTACTTGGGGATACACAGTGGGAAGGACAGGCAGGGGCGAGCAATCTGGAGTCCTGGCATGGAGCCTCCCCTCCCACCCCAAGCCTGCTACTCTAACTCAAGGGTTTTCCTGGTGGGGTTTATTTCTCTAAATTTTCACTTCCTACAGTGTCAGACATTACAAAAGATACAGGCTAGTCCCAAAGCTGGACTCTGAGTAAAGTTGTTCTTTTATAAATACTTTAGCACAGATAATCCTCACTCCGAGTACTGTCAGTGACACAGCGCCAGCAGTTCACACTCCGAGTAGTGTCAGTGACACAGTGCCAGCAGGCACACAAGTTCACACACACACACACACACACACACACACACACACACACACACACGGCTCCCAAACTTTCACAGAAAGTCTGACAGCTACCACATAATTATAAAGGGGCCCTACCTCTCAAATGAAGTAAGGTGAGAATGACCTAGTCATTTCAGTGTAAAGAAG
>NW_004949180.1:1285643-1302690 GCF_000317375.1 Microtus ochrogaster
GATCAGGCAGCTTTCCGACAGCCAGGTCTGGCTGAAAGAGAATTTTTTAAGAAACAGAAAGAAGTTGATATTTCCTTCTCTTTTTTTTGGAACAAAATATCATTTTTTTTTTTAAATCTTCCTTGCCTTCCCACCCCTTTCTTGGCTGAACTTTTAGAGCTGGGGGAAGTACTGAAGCATTGACTAAGCTTCTAATGTGCACAGTGGCAAAGCTAAAGGTCCTTACAGAATAAGTAAATCCATCCAATGCTGCCTGGAAGGTGAAAGCACAGATGTCAGGGCAGGCGGGACACCTGGAGCCGGCTTTTGTCATATCTCCATCAGACAATGGGCAGTTTCTTGGGACAGATCTTCCTGAAGATGTTATTGCTGGCTCTCAGATTCCTGGGCTTGAAATTATAACCTTTGCGTCCCAAGCCCATTCAAACCCACTTGCCTTCCCTGCCCCAGTATCCAGCCTGAGGAAGCTAACTGGCTCATACAGGATGAGCAGAGAACAAAGCAGTTGCAAACCAGTATAACTGCATTTAAATTAGAACCTTCTTGAACACACTGTTCACACATATAGAAATTAGTGGGGATTGGGAGCATGCTTAGCTCATGACAGGGCAATCGTGTTCTCAATAGACAAAGCCCGCTGGAAGCTTCCAATGCTTGCCACTTTTCTCAGCTGTGCCTCTTTAGCACAGGGGCAGCACTTCCGGGTTTGCTGGGTGGGTGGGGGGACGGGGACTGGCTGGGAACTCACATCCTCCAGACGGTACATTCAAATGTGGGAGATGGTTGTAGCTGTTTGGGTCTGTCAGGCTGGTCTTCCAGACAAGCCAGGCACCTCTCGGGGAGTCGCAGGGTTGGTGGCACTGTGGCCTGATGACTCAGGTAATGGAATAAACCTTGGTGCTGGCACGGGGCTGCACAACAAATCCCATAGTGTCAGACGCTGTGGCCAGATGGATTGCTCAAGCTTTTGGACGCTTTCTCAAGCACACATACTTAATCACTGCAGGCCCGGTTCATGGAAAAGGGACCTGGCACTTGTGTGGGTGGGAGTTCCTGTTACTGCCTTCGGGCAATCAATCCCATTGTCAGAGCCTATAGCAATGTTATCCTGATTTCCTCTTTTAGGGGCTTAGCAGCATTTAGCTATTAGACATAGGATGCATTTAGGTAAAACGATATTATTTCCAAATATCTCAGATTTTTCTAGAGTGGGCTTGGGTTCAAGTAGGTTGTGCCATGGCCTTTAAAAGTACATCCTGTACTCAAAACATCCGGTTCCAGATTTCTACTTTCAAAGTCAGTAATGGCATTTCTTTTACCGCTTTTATTTAAAAATGCAACTTGCCTACCCAAGAAAGACAAATGTATTGAAAGGTAAATTAAGTCTTGTCAAAACACATTTAAAAATCAAATATCCAATTCACTTATGTTAATAAATCAACAAGGAATTAAAATTTTGATCTTGTGTTCTGATCCAAGAACAAATAGCAAGCCTTAGACCAACATGGCACAACAACGAAGTAGAGCGCTATGCAACTGGCATTGAACAAGACCAGAGGAGCTATGGGGACTAAAGGGATGGGTGGTCCCAGCTTACTCCAAACCCAGAGACTATGCCCTCCATCACCGGAGTCTGACCACATGTCACCTGAAATTGAGAAAATGTGAATGTTGCTTTCAGAGAGGAGACCTCAGTAGGCATTTTACTTTAGAAATGTTTGGGTTTGCAAGTAATGGATTTGAGATAATGAAGGGGAATCTAAATGAAGGTATCTCTCAAGCAAACAGTGGAAGACCAGGTGGTAAACTATAAAGAATAACTACCTACAAACCTGTGACCCTGGAGCCATGACCATGGTCGGGCACTCTAAGGAAGATAGCCTCTGAAGAGAGCAAAAGTATAGACAGAGCTGTGGGATTATAAGCCTTGAATCCAAGAGCCAGTTAGATCCACATGGAATGTGGGCTTGGGCTTAGAGATGTTACAGTAACAGACCTGCACATAAAATCCTGCCAGACCGCATCAAATGGCTTTAAGTACTGAGACAATCAAAGGGTTGTTTTAAAATGTATTGGTATTGGATACATATAAAAAAGTTCATTTTCAACATTAACAAATGTGTTCAGCCTCAGCCTGAAGGACTCTGTAAATCAGCATGGTGTGACCAGGCTACACTCATCGTTTCTAAGATTACTATGTCACGACTAAGTAGGTTTTACATAGGATCCGCATAGCACAACCACTAGCTAAGTTACAGCGATCATTTGTCCAGTTCTAAGATGAGAAAACCAAAGTCTATAGATATTGGGCCCTTGCTGCAGATTAAATAGCCAGGAAAATCAGAAGTAAGGCCTTAAGTCAGCGCTGTGATTCAAGAGGCGTGCTCTTTCTGCTATCTGCTAAAAGGCCTTGTTCAACAGCAATACAGAAGAGGCAGCACGTCTCCTAAATCCTCAGATGAACAAATTCCTCTAATGCTCTATTTCCAGCAAGAATGCTCAAGGGCAGCTGGTTCCTCTTCACTTTCTCTGTCTTCTGTGTATACACACATCCATGAGAATTAGGAAAGGCTTGTGCCGGGTAAGAGAGGAATCGTGGTCAATGGCAGTTACACGGATGTGGAATACGTATGGGACAGTGACACTGTGACATGCATAGACTAAATGGAGCATCTACTCACAAGCTTTTGGCACTGATCTTCAGTCAGAACAGAGCTACTTTTCAAGGCAATAGCCCCCCTCCCATCTCTAGGTTTTACCAACACACATGGCACCACAGACGTTCTGATCTTGGTTTAAACTGTGGTCCAAGTCACATATGCAGTCAAAGTGAATAAATGAGGTGGAACTAATGGAAGAAGATAGAACGCAAAGGCCTTTGATGTAAAGGCAAACCTCATGCTTAGTCAGCTAGGGCCCCACCATCATGAGATAGTCCAGTTTTCCAACACGGTGTGAAAACCGGGATCTTTCTAAGAAAGCACACGATTTTTCCACCAGACAGCTAATTGCATTTCTGAAAGCACTTTGCGAACTAAACGCACACACACATCTGTAGGCCAGACTGCATTTGAGGGTTTTTTTTGTTAGTTTATTAACATCATTAAATTCATTATTTCCAAAAGTTGCAAAGCGTGGAGAGTGATGAGAACAATAAGGAGAGAGCCAAGAAGAAAGGCAGTTCTGACCTAAAGCCACGAACGCCCTCAGTTCTCTGGAGACACCTAACACTACACAGATACACTAACTGATGCCAAAGTCACATCTTGGAAAGCCCAAGGGTGACCTTCCAGTCAGCTGCCAAGACCCTTACATGTCTATCGAGAGAAAAATCAACAGCATACATCTGTATTGTGGACTCCATATGCAGAAGGATTCTTGGGGATGAAAAGAGAGCCCAGGGGTTAAGAGCATTTGCTCTTCCTGAAGAGGACCCAGGTTTAGTTCCCAGCTAAGATGTGGCCAACAACTTCCTATAACTCCAGTTCCAGGGGGGAGAGGATGCCCTCTTCTGGATTTCATGAGCACCTACACACACATACTGCAATACATATACTAGGCTCCACACATACATATAAAATAAACAAATCTTTGGATCAAAATGAATTTTGCTAACATGTTTGCACACGAGTCATTGCTTTGCCATTTTGGGGTGATTAAAAGGCTGGGGACGTTTGAAAAGCCACATCAAAAGTGAAATTTAAGGCAAAAAAAAAGCTACCTTTTCCACTACTAAGGAGAGGGGCTGGAAGGAAGATGCTATGATATGGTGAAAAATCTATACAGGTTTTGGGTTTAGCTCTGTCATCAGTGACTTCCTGACCCTTGGAATTCAAGTTCACTTTCTAGGCAGTAGGATGCACTAATGATTTTCATTATAAAACATTTGGTTTGAGTTGGTGAGACTGGCTCAGTGGGTGGAAGCATTTGCCACCAGGCCTGACAAATTGAATTAGAGCTCTGGAAGCCACAGGGAGGAGGGAACTGACTCCAGCAAGTTGTCCTCTGCCCCCACCCGTGTACGTGTGTACACACACGGTCACGCCTCTCACACATGCAAATGCATAAATGTAGAAAATGTTTACAACATTTATAATAATACGATGCAGTTTATACATTATGAACATTCAAAAATATGTAATACTATTATAATTAAAGTGAAAAAGAAGAAGAGGTGGGGATCTGGGAGCAGGCTGGCAACGTAAACACTAGACAAGTGGAGGAACCGCCCCCCCCCTAAAAAAGCACATCTCTCCTGGCTCTGCGTAGATTCAGAAGATACATACTTCCTCCCTCTTTGAGGTAAAGGACACTGGAACAATGTGAGTCCCAGGAAGACAATTACTTACCAACAAGGCAATTTAAACAAGATCAGCTTCAGGACCAGAACATGGTAAGTGGTTTTTGTTTTTTTGTTTTTGTTTTTTTTAAAGTTGAACCTCAGTTTAGTTCTGTTGCATTGGGAAAGCCTGGCTTATGGGTGGAACACACGGGGTACACTCATCTACAAAGTGCTATTTATGCACACAAGTTGTTGCAAGAAGTGGCAGCTCCTACTGCAGGGAAAGAAAGTCCAAAGCTAGTACTCGGGAAACAAGGGAGAAATGAAAGGAGACAAGGTGTTATCCGGCCATCTTCAGATAATCTTGTTGTTAATTTGACATATTTAATACCATTACACAGCCAGAATCACTGTCATTGTTGAAAATGTCATACACGCACACTAAGTGTCTAACCCTCTCTTCTCCCCGTCCCCTCCCCAAGTCTTCCTCATCCCTAACTACTCATCCCTCTCCTTTTTAAACCCACGGAGTCCACTTGGTGCTGCCTGTATGCACACGGGTGTAGGACTACATACTGGAACAGGGCCTATGGGGGACCACACCCCTGAAAAAACTGTTTCTCCCTCCCCCAGCAGCTACCAACTCCAACAGCTCCTCTCTAGTGATAGGATGTCATGATCCCCTCCCCAATCTGTGCTGGGACTTTGGCCTGGGTGGTCAGACTTTGATGGCATATGTATATATCAAGATTTCTTTATCTAATTAACTCATTTAAAAAGAGTGTGAGAAAACATCTTCTCTGGTTATTAACGAGTGACTAGGACTTGATTTACCTTCCTATCACCAACAGCCAGAAAACGAAGCAAGACATGAGCAAGTAGTTTCGAGACAGTAGATGATGACAGGTCACACAGGACTACAATCCTTCTGAGAACAAAGACAAAGAAGGTGACCCGGACTCGGCTTGTAAGCATTTTCTAGATTAGGCAGAGACTCCACATAGCACATAGCGCCATCACTCTATTTAAGGAGGTGATGTGGGTTGGTTGAAGGGTGGGGAAATGGGGGAGACTCCGAGAAGTACACAAGCACCATCACTCTATTCAAGGGGCAGATTTGATTTGACTGAAATGGG
Source organism: Microtus ochrogaster (assembly GCF_000317375.1). Taxonomy (NCBI): domain Eukaryota; kingdom Metazoa; phylum Chordata; class Mammalia; order Rodentia; family Cricetidae; genus Microtus; species Microtus ochrogaster. The sequence continues at coordinate 1,291,062 of NW_004949180.1, forward strand.
GAGAGAGATAGTTTCAGAAAACTTCATAAAGATCAAACCATATTAAATGCAAATGGTTTGAGCATTTGGATTGAATGATGGAGATTGTCAGATTGGGGGTATAGATCACTTACTTAGTGTGCTGGATGTTCTGCATTCCATGATCAGAATGGGAAAAACATGGCTATGTTGGTTAAATGAAAGACTAAGCATTAATATTTTTTAAATCTTCTCAATGAAAACAAAGTATAGTTAATACTAACATTATTTTAATTATGAAATTGCTACTCTCAGCTATACCACATAGTAGAGAATCATTGCTTTCTTTTCTCTTTGAACATTATCTGTTTATTGCTAGAAATTTTCATGTATGTAATGTATCGTAATTATACCAACTCCCACCCCCTCTCCCAGCTAATTTTCCTGAGAGACCCTCTCCCAACATAGGCCTCCTGCTTTAATTTCTCTCTCTCTCTCTCTCTCTCTCTCTCTCTCTCTCTCTCTCTCTCTCTCTCTCTCCCTCTCTCTCTCTTATAACTCCAGAGTACAATGAATGTTGTACGTGTGTGCAATGGATATGAGGTCACCCACTGGGGCATGGAGATTTTCTCTTTACTAGCTAGATTTCACAGCAAGGAAAGATGATATGGAGACTGCTGGTGGAGAAAAACATCAACAGTCTTATCTGACACTGGTCCCTGCACGGTGTAATATCAACTTACCAGGCAAGAAAAGCCTCTGGTGCAGTAGCGGCAGGACTGCGTATGAGAGCAACCGCTGCTCTCTTAATGGTATTTGAAGTGTGCCCCACAGGTGATAATTCATGCTTGCCACCATAAACATAACCAACACTCAAGACTGGAGAAGTCATGGACCCAAGAAGAACCTATTTATGTTGTTTTGCCAAATGGTTATATTGTTAAACTGCCTTCTAAATATTTATGTTTGTATCTATTGATTTGGGCTGTTCTCAATCTTGGTCAGAGAAGCATCTTATTGCAGAGGGCAGTGGTTTAGGGCAGGGACTCAGAACTGTTCAAAGGGCCAAGAATAAGCAACTGTGGGTGTTCAAGCACAGATGGGACATGTCTATCTCCTTCCCCTGCAAGGGTCAGGAAACATTACAGAAGCATGTGTGGAAAGAACAAGGGCCACAAGACGGGAGGGATACTGGGAAACACCAGCCTCCAGACACGATGTGGCTGTGGCACGCATGAACTCACCACTGCGGTTATTTGTACAAGAAAGGCCTGCACAAATTCAAGACAGTTCAGAATCCCTAAAGACCCAGCAATACCACTTTGGGGGACATACCCAAAGGACACTCAATCATACCACAAGGACATACGCTCAGCTATGTTCATAGCAGCATTATTCATAATGACCAGAACTCTGAAACAACCTAGATGCCCCTCAACCGAAGAATGGATAAAGAAAATGCGGTACATTTGCGTAATGGAATATTACTGAGCAGTAAGAAATAATCACATCTTGAAAATACAAGCAAATGGATGGAACTAGGGGGAAAAAAAATCATACCAAGTGAGGTAACCCAGACCCAGAAAGACAAACACAGTATGTACTCATAAGTGGATATTATATATAAAGCAAAGGATAACCAGCCTACAGTCTACAACCCCAGAGAACCTGGACAACAAAAAGGACCCTAAGAGAGACATGCATGGATCTACATAGGAAGGAGAAAAAGACAAAATCTCCTGAGAAAATTGGGTAGGGGGGGAGAGGGGACGAAAGAAAGTGAGTGGAAAAAATGTACAGCACCATAGAAAAAAATAAAAAAGAACACACGTGTACCCCAATATACATGTAACACTAAATAATAAATAAACAAATGTAAAAATGGGGAGAAGGAATCCCAGTGTGGAGGGTGGAGGGGCTCTCGAGGCCCCACCTCTCACCAAGGAGCTGCTGGCAGTTGATGGTTACTGGAGAAAGGAAGTCACTTTTGGGGGTGGGTGAGTGGCTACAGATATGGCTTTTCATTTCCATTAAAAAAAAACAGTTTTTTAAATTTTGTTGATGTCTATGAAAATAAATGAAAACCAGACAAAAAGAGCAAATAAAGACAAAGGATGGCATGAGGGAGGAAAGCAAGCATGAAATCAAGAACATGCCCCAGAAATCATTTGTTCCCTGGGAGAAAAACCATCTCTTCGCGTTAAAAGAGACCATGGATTTCCCTGGCTCTGACGCTATTCCGAGCTTGCATGGGAGTCTGCCGCTGTTGTGGGCGTTTTGGCAGAAACGCAGGTAGAAGAGAAAGGTGGTATTGAAGGAAAGACGGCTGCGGGTGGATCTGAAGCAATTGGCAGCAGAAGGCTGTGGCTGAGTGAAGCTGTGGGGGAGGGGGACCGTCCTCCATGATCACACACTTTCTCTGGTTAGGCTTAAACTTGGAAATGGCAGTAAAAACTAGGAAAAAGTTAGTTAGCAATCAAGACCTGGCTGCTTTAGTGGTCATTACCCAAATTAGTGTTTGCCTTCGTGCACCAGTGGCCACTGATACTGGTCTCACATCCTATATGCCTGATTGGTGGAAAACTGGCTGGTCACTACCTTCCACCCCACTGTGGCTTTCACCTAGTTCTCATGCATGCTGGGAAATCACTGTGCCGCTGAACTCTATCTCCTACAGTGCCTTTTGTCTTTAATGTAATGTGATCGCTCAAATATCAGAGTGTTCTAGCTTCCAGGGCATTCTATTACTTTGAATTTTCAGAAGACAGTGTATTGGAAACGCTCTATTCTGTCTCTCTCTCTCTCTCTCTAGCTTCCAGGGCATTCTATTACTTTGAATTTTCAGAAGACAGTGTATTGGAAACGCTCTATTCTGTCTCTAAACGCGTCCACAAGGCGTGCTTGTGACCTTGGAATCCACCTTCCTCGGCCACCAGTAATTCCTCTTTTATTTCCCTTCATTGGCTCTATTTACATCTACTTAAGAGGTCTCCCTTCCTCTCGCGTCCTTTTCTAGGAATCTTGCAGCATTCTCTTCTAGAGATGAGTGCTGTCTTAGTTACTTAGTTGTTGCTGTGACAGAGATACCCGACAGGAAGAAGAGGCTTTAGGAGGGAAGAGGTTATCTTGGCTCACAGTTTGACAGGGCAGCCCATCAGGCCTGTAGAAGCTGGAGTGTCCCGGTCACATTGCCGTCATAGTCATGAGCATGGATGTCCGACTTGCACACCGCACTCCCTCCCTCCCTCCCTCCCTCCCTCCCTCCCTCCCTCCCTCGCCCCCTCCCTCACCCATGGAACAACACTGCCCACATGGACAATGGGTCTTCCCATGCCACTTCGCCTCACAGAAACTCCCTCAGATGCACATGTAAACATGGAGTTTACATGTTGGTTTACATGCTTCCATGGTGATTAGAAATCCCGTCAAACTATCACAAATAGTGCATGAGGGTCGGGGTGGGGTTTGTACACTCCAGCATCTTTATCCTAACCTTAACTACTATTAAGAACATAGATGGAGATGCCCAGTTAGGAAACATTTTTTTTTCCTCCAGAAAACCTTATCCCCCAGAACTTTCAGCATTTCGCTGCTGCCGTTTCGCTCTCAAATGTGGCTGATGTTCAGATTCTCCATTCTCCATACACAGTCTGTTGTCTTCTTGGCTGGCCTCTGGTACTTTCTGCTCAGCTTACCCCAGGGTCAAAAAACTCCCACCTTTTATTTCAGCAGAGGTGAATCCAATTCCTCTTCTCTGAGATAGGAGTCTTTTTAACCTTTTTTTTAAAATTAATTTTTTTTAAAACAAAAACAAACTATCTTTTTTCATTTTACATACCAATCCAAGTTCCCACTCCCTCCCCTCTTCCCAATCCCTTCACACACCTTCCCACCCCACCCCCATCCAATCCTCAGAGAGGGGTGGTATTAGAAAACACTATCCCGAGTGAGGTAACCCAGACCCAAAAAGATGAATATGGCATGCACTCACCCATAAGTGGATACTAGCTAGAAACAAAGGATACTGAATCTATGGTCATGATCCTAGGGAAGCTAAGTGAACCCTAAGAAAAATATATATAGATCTACTTGGAAAGTGGAAACAGACAAGATTACCTGACAAGTTTGGGAGCATGGTGGTAGGGGAGAATAGAGAGGGTGGATGGGGAAGAGGAGGAGAGAAGGGGAGGGGTGAGGAGAACTTGAGGGAATGGGATAGTTGAGAAGGAGGAAGGACAGAGATGAGAGCAAGGAAAGAGATATCTTGATTGAGGGAGCCATTATAGGGTTAGCAGAAAACCGGCTCTATAGAAATTCCCAGGAATCCACAAGGATGGTCCCAGCTAAGACCCTAAGCAATAGAGGAGAGGGGGCCTAATCTTAAGTTGCCTTGTAGTCAGACTGATTAATATCTTAAATATCACCATAGACCCTTCATCCAGCAACTGATGGAAACAGAAACACAGACCCACACCGGAGCACTGGACTGAACTCCCAAAGTTCAGTTGAAGAGTGGGAAGAATGAGAATATGAGCAAAGAGGTCAAGACCATGATGGGGTCACCCACTGTGAAACAGTCTACCTGAGCGAATGGGAGCTCACCTGCACCACCCGGGACTGGGTAGAAACCAGCATAGGACCAAACTAGTCCCTCTGAATGTGACTGACAGTTGTATGACTGGGGAAGGGTGCGGGGCCACTGGCAGTGGCACCAGGATTTATCCCTCCTGCTTGTACTGACTTTTTGGGAACCTATTCTCTTTGGATGGATACCTTGCTCAGCCTAGATATAGTAGGGAGGGCCTTGGACCTTCCCCAAAGCAATGTGTGTCTTACCCTCTCTGAGACGGGAGTCTTAAATAAAGTCGTCTTTGAGACTTAAGTTAGTTATATTTTTTTTTTCTCTTAAGCTACGCATGCATTTTTGTTTCTTAAGACAGCAAAGAATTTTACCTAAAAGTATCCCTTGTTTTGGGCACATCAGCATAGTCAATATTTCTTGAACACTTGTATTGTACCAGATATTGAAGATACAAGAATAACAATAATTAAAAAAGGATAACCATATCATAGCATCAATTATAGCCATTGAGTTTTATTTGTTTACTTATAACTGAGACTGACTGGCTTTGGCATAGGCGAGTTCAGAGCCCTTTGTACCTCTGAATAGTTCTGAAAGGTAACAGTGCTTGAACAAACAGATGCTGAATTTCCTGTCTGACCCTTGGGTTCTGAAAGTACCTTTAACTCAAGAGTTTGTTTTGGCGATGAAAGGCATTACCAAAATGATTTAAATTTTTGTTTTGAGTAGAATTTATTTGAATATGTTAGTAGTTCATTTGAAAATACTGGCAGAGCTGGGCAAGAATAACACAGGATACAAGAAAGCAGAGATGTGGCATCTGAAAGGTACAGGCAAATCAATATTTGAGCTTTCTCCAAAATCCTAGCAATATTTTTTTTATCACAGGATGTCATTTCAAGGCTCAAAATCTATCCCTGGAGAGTATTATGATTTGGAGCTTGCTAAGAGTTTTCTATAAATAGTCCAGCAAAGGAAAGAGAACAAGCCATCAGCACTTGCCCTGACAAGGAATTCATCAAGCAGCCCACGCTAGACTCCAGTCCTCGTGGCTGTCGGGTTATAAGGCAGCGGAGTCATCACTCAAGTGGATTTAAGTGTCCATTGTGTGTAAAGAGCTCTCGGGACTAACAAGTTAAGATGGATAACACACAAGTCTCTTAGCCTTAGGGGGTGCTTGACAGGGCAAAGTACAAACATAGGAAAGATAACTTCACTCCTGGTCTGACTGAGGGGAGCCCACGGTATAGTGAGGATGTTGAGAGCTAGGAGCTGTCTGTACTTATGTAGAGTGGGGTTTGTGTCCCTGTCGATTCCCATTTCTGCTGGGCTGCCCCTCAGCAGGTTGACATAACTTCTTCCAATCTTACTGAATTTTTGGAATACAGACATGGAATAGGATATATGCTAAGCAGTTAGCACAGCACATGAATTTCAAAAAGTACTAGCTGCGTTTGCTGATATTAATAGTTAATATATAGAGTTAATAATAGCACTACGGTCTTATCAGAACTGGGTGTTTAGATTAGCTCCCAAGCCTTGCAGGGAATCAGACTCACCTCAGAGATTCCACTTCACTACTGGGTTATTTTGAGCTGAAGACCTGAGACTCGAGAGTGGTTAAACTGGGGAGAAATCTCAAGAGAGCAAGACTTGGGTCTGAGATCTAGTCTTTCTTCCATGGAGTTTCTCAGCTGAACTCCAGGACATAGAATTGATGTGAGTCACCGGTGTGGTGGTTTAAATAAGAATGCCCCAATAGGAGCTGGGAAAAGGATTAGGAGGTGTGGCCTTGTTAGAGGAAGTGGGTCATTGGTGGTGGGCTCTGAGGTTTCAAAAGCCCATGCGAGCCCCCCTCTTCTTGCAGATCAGGATCCATGCCTGCCATTCCTGCTGCTTCCCACTGTGATGACAATGGACTAAGCCCCTGAAACTGTAAGTCCCCAGTTAAATGATTTCTTTTATAAGTATTTTTATTTAAAAAAAAAAAAAAACCTTAGTCATGGTGTCTCATTACAATGATAGAATAGTAACTAAGACAAGTGGCCATTTCTCAATTTTTCAGGGATGGTTCAACCTAGAAACAGGAAGCTAGTCCTACTACACTACCTACGACATTAGTCAGGCTTCTCACAAGGGACAGAACTGATAGAATCTATGGGATTCATTAGATTGGCTTATAATATATGGTTCAGGGAGTCCAATAGTGTCTGCCTCACACTAGAGAGTTCAGGAACATGGTGGTTATTAGCATAGTACATGAGATATATTCAATAAGTATTAGTTGAATGATAGTAAGAGTCAGAGTTAATAATATCCATGAGGCTGGATATCTCTGCACTACCAATCTGCAGCTGAAGGCCTGGATGCTGGTCTTCACTCAAAACTAAAGCCTGAAGAAGTTGGTTCTAATCTCAGTGAGGGAATGAAGCTGCAGAAGAATAGATGAGTTCCGAGTGGGAGTGAGGACAAGAAGGACAAGAAGGCAAGTGAGTTTCCTTCTTCTGTGTCCTCTTACCTAGGCTGCCACCAGAAGGAGCCACCCAATGTAGGGGGCAACTTACTGCTTCCAATAATCAGGAGCGTCCAGAAGATTATGTTTTAGTTCGTTCTAGATGCATTCAGTTGATACCCAAGAATAGTCACTATGCCTTCTGTGGAAACCCTGAGGCTTGGGAGGGACAGGCTGCTCCCTGCTTTAAATTATTCTATAGTATACAAAACAGCAGCTTTCAGACTCTTTCCTGCCCTGGGTAACTCTGTTTTATAAAATGGAAGCTTGCTCAACTTTGAGTGCACATACTGAGGCAGAAGACTGAATCCTTTTTGTTCTGGTAAGCCACCATCAACCGCCCAACAGGCCACGAGGCACAGGCTAGTAAATAAGTTATTTGCACAAATAAAATATTACCACTTATGATCCCATTAATAAAGCTAAATTAGGAACACATGGGGGCTCAAAACCACATCATAATAAGCAGGATCGTCAACACATCAAACACACCAGACTCATGATTGATGTGGCCTCCTCCTTGGGATCATATTAAAGGAAGGACCATTAACACTGGGCATGGTGTCACCCACTGATGTGTCGTCAGACCATCCAGTGGATGAGTCATGGGATGAATAGGTGGTAAAGAGGAGCTTTCAACTCTACCCAAAGTCTCAGTTCAGCTCAGCTCGCTCAGCTTCCCTCTGCTTGACACAAGCCACTCAAATGGCCATTCATCTAGACCCAGCTCTGTAACCAGAGATGTGTCTACTAGGTGACTCTAAATCTAGCTGTCAATGGAGCTCAACCATCATACAAGGGCACGGGGTGGTGAGGGAAGTATTAGTGATGGAAAGAAATAAGTGCATAAGTAATTGTTAGTGTTTGGTGGAATGCTAAGTTATTGGAGAATAATGAAAAATTAAATAGCAGAGGATGGCAAGAATCCAGTGACAGGCTGTGCCTGGTCGTATCATCTGGAAGGTCCAGTCCAATATTCATGTAGTTTGCCCAACACTGGACACATTGAACACTCTTTTGTCTCTGAAACTCCATCCCTGAAAAACGACATAAAACCAGGGTCTACTGGCTCCTAGTTATGATCTTTATCTTATTATTACCCAGTAAATTACTATGTCTATTATATTATTAGTTGAAATATTGTATAACCCCTAATTCAGCTTATAGCTAAAAAAATGTTTGAGAGGTGAGGATTTTTTATGGTCAAACCAGTTGAAGCGGTTAATTATAAGATGTTACCTAAATGACCCCTAATAACATTCAGAGTTGATTACCATGATAGCAGCCAACACACATATGCATGCGCGCCTACACACACACACAGTGGAAACTAGTAGCACAAGAATTTCCAGAAAATCTTTGCCTTTGCTCTGAAAGAATTTGATCAACCCTCCCTCCATCAGTCTCTCCCTTCCCTGTTGGTATCTGGCACAGCAAAACACAAAAAGAAAGATAACTTCACTTTTGCCCCATATTTATGACTTCCACACCCATAATGGGTTGAGAACTTGATTTGCAAACTTCGCTCCTCTACTCTGTGACCATCTCATCTCTGAACTCTTGTTATCAAATGGAAAAACTAACCTTGGAGCCCGGGAGCCCATCTCTTGAGAGTCAACAGTAGCAGTGGCTGATCAGAGCCCCCCAAACATCCATCATTTTCACATTTTTGTACTAAGACCCCACTGCACTTATTTTTTCCCAGCTCTCTTTATTTCCTTCCTTCTTAGCTAAAAATAATTATATAATAATTTGTTCTGTGTCAGTTATATAGTTTCTACTTTGAAGTCATTATTTAAAATGAATTTTATGCCTGGAAAGGGGGCTCATCAGTCGAGGGCAAAAAGCTTTTGCTGTGGACCTGGGTTCATTCCCAGTACCCATATCTGGTAGCTCACAATTGCTTGTACCTCTAGATCCATGGGGACCTGTGCTTCTGGCTTCCATAGCTTCTTGAACTTGAATGAATATACCACAGGGCCACATATATGCAAGTAATTTTAAAACAATAAATAAATCTTTAAAAAATAAAATAAATATTAGAACCCATTCTTTATGGTGGGATACCTTGCTCAGCCTTGATACAGGAGGGAGGGGTTTGGTCCTGCTTCAACTTGTGCCAGACTTTGTTAATTCCCCAAGGGAGGCCTTATCTCCTCTGAGGAGTGTATGGGGGAGGGGTGAAAGGTGGAAGGAGGGGAGGGAGGGGAAACTGGGGCTAATATGTAATATTTAAAATTTTTTCATATAAATATAATAAAATGATTTTTTAAAATCTCAATTTATATCCCATCTAAAATTTATATCCTACCAAAGCATGTTTTGGGAAATAATAGGCTACACTGTATATTAGATATAATATATGTTATATCAGGTTATTGTTGAGGTCATTATGACTTTATTCTATAAATCAGAAGAAGTTTTCAGTATTTATAAAGTATGTTTTTGGGTTTTTATTTGTTTGTTTTTGAGGCAGGGTTTCTCTGTGTAGCCCTGACTGTCCTGGAGCTCGCTCTATAGGTTAGGCTGGTCTCAAACTCACAGAGACCCACTTGCCTCTGCCTCTGGAGTGCTGGGGTTAAAGGCATGCGCCACTAATATCTGGCTAGAAAGTATGTTTTAAAGTAATGCCTCTAATAACTTTGGTGACATAATCTTTTTTATTTTCTTTTGGTTTTTTCTGAGACAGGGTTTCTCTGTAGCTTTGGAGCCTGATCTAGAACTAGCTCTTAGAATTTGCCTACCTCTGCCTCCTGAGTGCTGGGATTAAAGGCTTGTGCCACCACCACCCTGCTGGTGACATAATCTTTAGTTGGCAGACCAAGTATAATAAACTTCTCAAAGCTGGAATTTTATCAGGGAACAAGCAGCTGAGAGTTGACATCTTCTACCAATCCTATAGATGCATCTACATTCACTCCATGGCACTGAAGGCTTCTGAGATTGTAAACCACAGGGCAGAAGCAAGAGTAAGAGCCAACACCACCTAGTCATTCGGTCAACATGTATCCATTGCACAGCTGCAGGATCAACTCTATTCCAGCAGTGAATACGGCCATGTTTCTGTTTTCTTCTTGTCTTAGTTAGGGCTTCCATTGCTGTGAAGAGACGCCATGACCACAGCAGTTCTTATAAAGGAAAACATTTAATTGGGGTGGCTGACAGGTTCAGAGATTCAGTCTATTATTATCATGGTGTGACATGGTGCCATGCAGGCAGACATGGTGCTGGAGGAGGAGCTGAGAATTCTTACTTCATCATCACCAGGCCACAGGAAGTGAACTGAACTAGGTGAAGCTTGAGCAGAGGAGACCTCAAAGTCCACTCCCACAGTGACACACTTCCTCTAACAAGGCCACACCCTATGAGCCACAGCAGTCACATCCAAACTACTGCATTTCACACTCACATTGAAGGGGTGTGTCATTTCACACTCACATTGAAGGGGTGTGTCATTTCACACTCACATTGAAGGGTGTCAAGGCTTGGAAACAGTCAGTGGGTGCTCTATGGAACACAGAGGTTCAGAACCTCTGAATTCTGCACGGAAATCTGGGTACAGGTTTAGAGAGGAACTGGGGATTTTCTTTTACTCGAGGTAGCCAGAGAAGGCCTCTGTGAAGAGGGGGCTGAGGAAGGGAGGAGTCATCATCCTCTCTGGGAGGAAGGTTCCAGGAATGAGGGCAGAAATATCTTCCTAAAATGCATGGATTACAGCGGCAAATATGACTGGGTAGCAAGGAGTCGAGAAGCAGAAAATGAGCCTACAGATCCACGTAAAGGTGCCAAGCTTAATTTTAACAATGAAAGGCTCAGGAGGGATTGGTTAGCAATGTAGACACTCCTGCCCAATCAGATCAGAGCTGCCTCAGATTCTGTGTGCAGTTTATACTTACAACAAGGAGGGCTGAAGAAGGGAAATTTTAGTGATTAACTCCCCACAGGATGGAAGGAGCAGAATATCACATTGCTTTTCTAGAAAATGAAGGTGTTCCACAATTATGTCCTGAGATCGGCTGAGAACCTCTTTAGCCAAAATCACTGCCTCTGGCTGCTGAGATAAACCCAGTGTGCTACTGTTAGAACCCTAGAGTGAGTAAGCGGTCAAGGGACAAGACGTCACTTCCACTTCCTGACCCGCCTCTGTATCTAAGCTCAGTGCTGGGATCTGGGGGTGGGGTGGGAAGTTGCTGGCAGAGAGGGATCTTAGCTGGTGTCATAGAGGCCACAGTAGGAACAATTTGCTAAGTCAGGAAAAAGTCAAACACAAGGAACACGCCTACGTCATGGCCAGACATTGGTTCTCATTGCCAGGAAGTGTTGGAGCTAGAGCAAAATAGTTCAGAGAACTTCAAGTTCTGGGGGTGATCACACTGTGCTGGGGAGCCCTGACATTCCACTGAAATGACTCAGGGACACAACCAAGAAAAGGTGGGAAGGAGGCCAGGGGAGGCCAAAGTCCCCACTCTTTGATGGTATGCTACTGTGCTGCATGTGTTAGAACAAGGTTTTGAGGCTGTGCTTAAAGAAAGACCTCTCTCTCTCTCTCTCTCTCTCTCTCTCTCTCTCTCTCTCTC
>NW_004949180.1:1302881-1304721 GCF_000317375.1 Microtus ochrogaster
AGATAGAGGGGGTGGGGCTCAGAGGTGAATCACAAATGTTCTGGACTCTCCTAAGACACCCCCTCCTTCTTCTTACCCAGTATCACAGCTACTGTGCGCCGGTCACCACTCTGATATCGTTACAGACTGTATCAATCCTCCAATAATCCTGTGAAGTAGAAATTGTGGCTTTCTTAGTGGGAAAGCTGAGACTTTGCTTAGCAACATTTCCTTCTCTTAAAGCTGGTGGCAAAGCCAATACAGCTAGTACTAACACTCAAATCTTAACTTCCATGACACCACCCCCTTGAAAGAAAATTTATGAGTGAACGTTATATTCGATACTAAAGACATGTTTCAAAGCATCTAGAATGGCCATTGTGTTTACTTGCTTTAGCTGCCTTTGTGAAATAGACCATTTAAAGCAGTGGCTCTCTACCTGTGGGTCACAACCCCTTTGGAGTCAAGCAACCCTTTCTTTCACAGGGATCACCTAAAACCATCAGAAAAATCAGATATTTCCATTATGATTCATAGCAGTAGCAAAATTACAGTTATGAAGTAGCAACACACATAATTTTATGGTTAAGGGTCACCACAACATGAGGAACTGTACTAAAGCATCACAAATTAGGAAGCTTGAGAACCACGGGTTTAAAGCCTTACAGGAGTTTCTTAAAAGGACGGATAAACTATAAGACACTATAAGGCAGCAAGCGGTTTGTGATAATTTCAATAATACGAAACTTCAAAAGCATAGACAGGGGAGAGTTCCAGAAGGAGGGGGTCTAAGGAATGACAGATTCTCTCTGCTATGACGTGGGCACCACTATAAATTCTCTCATGCTTGCTCTCTCCCTTTTAAAATTCAAGTTATCCCTGTATCCTTTGAAAGGCCTCTATCATGCTCATTTCTAACTTCAAAGCTTACATTTTAAATAAATGATACTGCATGGAGTTTTTGGAAATGTTAAATGGATGAGGCCATTTCTAGATGAATATGAGCATGGAAGTCAATGCTGAAAAATCATTACTTATCTTCTCACAAAAGTTATTTTTGGAGTCACATTCCCACCAGCACTTTTTCCTATTCCAAGTCAATCTTTTCATAGTCTAAGGTCACGCGGGATGGTTCCCAGGAAGGAGTCTATCCTACTCTGCTTCTTTGTTGCTGTGAGAAGCACTGACCAAAAGTAACTTGGGGAGGAAAGGATGTATTTAGTCCATCATTGAGAGGATCCAAGGCCAGAAGGAACCGAAGCAGAAACACCATGGAGGAATGCCGCTACTGGCTTGCTCAGTTTGCTTTATTCTACAACTCAGAACCAGTTTGCTGGGCCCTCTTATGTCAATCATTCACCAAGACCCTGCAGACATAGTCAAAGGCTAGTGTGATGGACATTTCCTCCATCCTCGGTGACTTTAGTTTTTATCATGGTGACATGAACTACCCAGCAGAGAGGGCACACTGTTAGAAGCATCCCAGGGAACTCTTGACTTCAGGATAGACAGTCATGGTCCCCTTGACTCTCAGTAATGCTGGTACAATGACTCATTCATATATAAATTACACTTGGTCACTTTCTATAGTTGCACATTTCCCAGTAACTAAGTGAAATCCAGACTCATTATTGTGGCAAACCAACCAATAACTTTGTGCCAACTCATCTTTGCGCAGAGTTTCCCAGTTAGCCTAAGATAGCACAGAATGGTACACTAACAGGCTTTGGAATCCAACAGTCCAGATTATGTTTAGACAATGAGTGCTCGGTGCAGGGGGAGTAAGCAACAATAAATTTAAAGACCATATTCTTTAGCATTAGTTGGGCAGTGGTGGTGTACGCCTTTAATCCTAGTATTC
>NW_004949180.1:1305271-1332027 GCF_000317375.1 Microtus ochrogaster
CTGGTCTACAGAGTGAGTTCCAGAACAACCAGGGCTGTTACACAGAGAAACCCTGTCTTGAAAAACAAACAAACAGACAAACAAATAAGAATGAATCTTACAATGAATGTTCTTTATAGGAACACACTAACATCAATGTTTTAATTGATTCTACTAAGAATAAAATTGAACTATGGGAGAAGGGGAAGAGAGGTTGAGGGTTAAGGAATACAGAAGTATTATATTCTCATCTAGTGTAACAAAAAAAATCAATGTATAATGTCCAAGATAAAAAAAAAATGCCATGCTTATGAGGAAACCCAGAATGAAATAACATCCTTTTATTATTCCAATTAGAAAGATATATTTTCATGTCCTGGATGCTGAAGTGGAAATTGTCTTTCTCTCCTAAGAGGTGTATATTCTTTGTACCATACACACTGTGGTGAGATGTTATTGTTTGAGAGAATGTACCCAGGCCTCTATTTTGAATCTTTTCTGGATTTTTTTCAATTTTTAAAACTGACTTCTTAGAAGAAATAAATTTAGATGATCATTAATTTTTACCTTAATATTATCGATGAGGAAGTCAGTCTATCTCTGTTAGCTGTGTGGGTGGGCTGTGTTATTGTTGCTCCCTTGTCTATTCTGTGAGGACAGTTTTAGGGAGACTCAGTAATATAATCTTGAAAAGCACTTGCCTTGTTAACATGAAAATAGAAAACTCTGGAAATTACTCCAGAGAGCATGAGGGTGGTATTGTCACACCTTGTCCCTCCTGCCGTGCTACAGACCATTTTCCTCAGTGACATAAGGCAATGGGCATCAGCCACAATGTTCTCATTTTGAAGATATCTGTGAGATAAAGGAACAAGGCTGCTGAATTTCCCATGAAAGAGAGCCATCTATTGACCAGAGTGGTCCCTTGCTGTTTCACATATTCCCCAGTAGCCTGTGGCTTCCCAGACATATTAATAAAACCCCTAAAATTTGCTGGGCAGTGGCTATGCACGCCTTTAACACTTGGAAGGCAAAAGCTGGCAGATCTTTGAGTTCGAGGCTAGCCTAGTCTACAGAGTGAGTTCCAGGATAGCCAGGGATAAACAGAAATCCTGTCTCAAAAAACAAAAAACCCAAACCAAACAAACAAAATAAAGCAAAACAACAAAATCCCTGATGTTCTAAGTAATGACTTTCTCCAAAGTCCTTGCTCTGCATCTTCATCGTCAACCACCTTAAACTCTGAGAAGAACATGGACTGTTTAAGGTAGCTCCACAATTAAAGAAAGGGTATAAAACACAGTGAAGCATAAACACACAGTGAAGTGGTACAGATCTGTCACCGTGTGCTTAGGAAGTGGAGACAAGAGGATTTTAAGTTCAAACCCGGATGGGCTACATAGTGAAACCCTGTCTACTTCAAAAACCAAACAAAAACCAAGGAACGGCAAAGGGAACATGCAGTCCCAGTGGCAGTCTCTAGGGGGCAGCAAAGATACTGCTCTGATCGGTGTTCATTTCTAGTTTGCTCCAAATTAATATCTTGTTGGAATGCCTTATGTAAAAAGCACATTGGCATCGAAGTGCCGATGGAATAGACCTTGTCCCCAAAACATGACACCAGTATACAAGGCACAAGTTTAAAACATGCATGAAGTACAACAAAAGCCAAACAAAGAACATGCTCTCCTAATTTAGGGAATGACTACAAAGGTATTAAATTTTAAGGAGGCGGGGTTTCAGTGGGTAAGGCTGCTTGCCTCACAAGCTTTCTGGTCTGATTCAGATATCAGAATCTGTAAAGGTGAAAGGAGAAAGCTGACTCCCCAAAGTTGTCTACTAACTTTCATGAGTGTGTGGGTGGCTGAGTAGGTGTGCGCACGAACCCACACCCACACTCCTCATGAAAGATCTTGAAAAGGATCTTATGGAAGAACCCCCAAATTCAAAGGACAGAAAGGAGAACTACAACTCAGGGATAGAACCAATTCCCAAGAGGGCTGAATATATGTTTAAATAATAATTTGAAAGGTCATTTATTTCTTAATACTTTGAATCTTTCTCCAGTGTCTCACTTCATGTAGTCTGGTTAAAGAAAAACAAATTGGCCGGGCGATGGTGGCGCACGCCTTTAATCCCAGCACTCGGGAGGCAGAGGCAGGTGGATCTCTGTGAGTTCGAGACCAGCCTGGTCTACAGAGCTAGTTCCAGGACAGGCTCCAAAGCCACAGAGAAACCCTGTCTCGAAAAAGCAAAAAAAGAAAAAAAAAAAGAAAAACAAATTGCCAGGCAGTTATCGGAGATCAGTTTCGACAAAAATAACACTTGCCAGGATAGGAGCACAGGATCAGAAAAATAGTAAAGAAGATGCAAGTAAAAAATAATAGAACAGCAACATAGGATAGTATTGAGAAGGAGTTTTAGTGAAAACTGAGCTTGCGTGTGGTTAATTTTCAGTGCTCTTTTATACCCCAATACAAAAGGGCAAGAAGGTAACATTCAAAGGACAACTGGAACAGTTAATTGTTTCAACACTTTGAGACGTCAAGTCGTCAGCATTCTGTTGTTTAGGCAGTGAACCCACCCTAGACCAAGTGTCCCGAGGGCTGACACTCCCAAGGTCAAACCTCCTGTTTCAAAAGAAGGAGCAGAAGTACACTAGCTTCTCCTGTCGGGGTGGAGTGGATCTACCACCTTGGTATCGGCCATTTTAATGTCAAAAGAACCAAGTAACCACATCCTAGGTCAGGAAGTGTAGCCCTGATTGCTGTCAAAAATTTGAGCAACCTCAAACTCTCTGACCTTCAGACAAGGTCGAAATAGGCTCACATTTTTGGACCTCCACAGTGGTGGTAGCAAACGCCTTTCATTCCAGCACAAAGGAAGCAAGAGGCAGGAGAATCTCTATGAGCTCAAGGCCAGCCTGGTCTATAGAGTGAGTTCTAAGACGGCTAAGACTACAAAGAAAAACCATATCTTGAATTCCCCCCCAATTTTTTTTTAATTTGAGTCAAAGTCATTACTTATTCTCTCCATATACATATAAGCATACAGATTTGTTTGTTTGTTTGTTTGTTTTGTTTCTTGAGATAGGGTTTTTCTGCATAGCGCTGGCTATCCTGGAACTTGCTCTGTAGACCAGGCTGGCCTCAGACTCAGAACTCAGAGATCTGCCTGCCTCTGCCTCCCAGTACTGGGATCAAGGATGTGCACCGCCGCCCAGTTAAGAGCTGTGATTTTAAATTTAAACCAAGATATGAAAATCCATAAGAATACTAATTACATGACTGGCTTAGCATCATTCTATTTTATTAATAGTGTTTATGTTTGGTTTTTATCTGACACAGAAAGTTAAATGGTTGAGAACAATGAACACTTGTGCCCCATCTCACCCCCGAATGTCCCCTATAGACTCCTCAGGGTGGTCACACCGGATTCTTTCCTGGCTTCTTTTGACAGTTACTTCTCCATTTCTAAAGTATGCTGCTGTACGTGTCCTTAACTTGGCCTTGCCTCGAGTTTTCCTTTACAGATGCGTCATTGCTTCTCAGTTCTCCACCGTTGCTCCTTCTCTTGCCACCCTCACAACTGCTATTTTCCTTTTCCATGAGATCAGTTCTGGCATCGATACACTGTTTCTGCATAAACAATATTCTCTGTTAAAATCAAAGTCATCTATTGTCTTTGTTTTCTTCTAAAATGGCTTGTTTTCCTGAACATATAGCTGCTGGGGTTTTTTACGATTCTCTATATATTAAAGGCTTCATTTATCTCCATCATATTGCTTATATATCAATTGAGGTCTTTTATATGTGGTGTATGTTTGTGTTGGTGTGTACACATGGGCCTGTGCCTGCTTGTATGTGCATATATGTGATGGCTGGGTGCTGGCATTGGGTGCCTTCCTTTGTACTTCTTCTCCTTGTTTATTTGAGACAGAGTCTATCATTGTTCCTGGGGCATACGGGTTTGGCTAGGCTAGTGGCCAGAAAGCTCCAGGGACACATGTGTCCTGTTTTCCCTGGCTTTGTGCATGCACGCTGAGAATCCGAACTCAGGTCCTCATGATTGTACCATAACCACTTTACCCGCTGAGCCACCTCCCCAGATCCTCAACTTCTACATGCTAAAGTATAACAGATGGTCTTCTTTTCATTATTTTATTTTAAGATGTTATTTTTTTATTATTATTATGGGAGTGCTGCGACCTGAACTTGGACCTTCCACAAGAGCAGTATATGCTCTCATCACTGGGCGGCCATGTCTCCAACACCTATTTTTCATTATTTTAATGTTTATCTTAAGACTTTGCTCCTGACATTCTGTCACCCGTGCTCCTCATGCAATGGGAGCTAGTACCTTTCTAGACTGGCCAGACAGTTTCCCTCTTGTTCCTTTGTGGGTTTGCGTCTCTCTCCTGGCTCTTCTCTTCTCTTCTCTCTTCCCTCATCCTTCACACATTTTCTTCTGCATCTTTCAGGAGTGTCAGGTGGCACCCCCTCCAGCCATCAGTAAGCCTCACTTCCTGTACCAGCCCCTCTGTAGTGGACCAAGGCCACCTAAGCAGGAGAGATTGAATGCAGTGGGTGTGGCCATGGGCAATGTCAGAGACCAGGTTCTGAAGGGCACTGCGGTCTCACCTTGTCCCCAAGACCACTTGTCTGTACTGTAGAAGTCAGCTGCTACGTGACTGGCCGTAGGAATGGAAAGATTCTGATATCCCTAGATGCCAACCCACAGGGGACAGCAAAGACCCACATCACAGAAATTTTGTTTCAAGTTTGCTCTGAGTTAATACCCAAATGTTGCATGTGAATTTATTTATTGCTGAGCAAGTCAGGAAGGAGGTCTCACGCCATCACCCTCAGGCACCATTTGGCCGCTAACAATGATTATATTTTCATAAGCTTAGCCAAGGATGCACGACTGCCATCTGCATCCGAAGGAACGCCCTCAGCTGCCAATGCCGGTCAACCCGGACATATCAATGAGCCGCCAAATCAGCGAATTATAAAATGTAATTTAAGATTTCCAGAGTGAAGTATGCATAGATAATCAGGATGCTATCAAGAAAAATTGCACCATTGTTGTGTGCGAGTGTAAGGACTTTTGGTACATTAGTAGAGCAAATGCTATCAATGATATCCATGGCCACTTACAGAATTCCTTAACAAATAAATCCACCTGTATTTGTGGAGTGCATTCAAAACTTTGCAACAGACAGATGTGCAAGTTGGGAAGGCTGGCCAAAACCTGGGCTCACAGAGCCTCTCCTCAAGAATTCCACCAGAAAGAGAAGTCTTGGATCTGAGGAATCTCTCTCTATAGTGCCCCAGCAATGTGTGCCGTTTTGCAACCCTAACACTCTTCCAAGTGCACAGCTATGGTCTAACCATCAAATGTGAACCTTATGCCCTTTATAGCCTTTAGCTCGATGCCGTGATGATGATCTGCAATATACAGACAAGGACATTGACACTCTGTAGCTTTAGCAGCTGGTCTATGTTATAAGCACTAAGTAGCTGCACGTACAGTTGAACCAGATCGTACTCTGAAGCGCGTGTTCTCACCATGCTACCCCGAGTGTTTATAAAAGTGGGTCATTCTACAAATGTATATTTTGTTTCATAAAGATTCTATTCTACTATTCCTAACATGTCTAATTGTCTTATTCTGGAAAATCTCAGGAGTCAGGCTGTACCCTAAAGCAGATGGGGGTACCTAACCACTTGTTCCTCACCAAGTGACAGCCTTAATACATTTGTCACATTTAATGTTGTGCACACCTGGGTGACCATCTGGAACTGTGACTCATTTGTAGCGACTGTGTGTGGTGTCAAATCACAGGCAGCTTATGGCTATGGGATGTCTATCTTTTTCTGGGTTTAATAATATTCTCACGTCTTCACTGTTCTTGATGTAAGTTTCCTAACAAACCATGCCCAGTTCCTTAACATCCTTTTCCATGTCCTTTCTTCATTGTAGAATAGCCTACCTTCATGTCTTCCTGATTTGATTTGCTGGCCTCCAAAACTCACAGTTCAAGAGATGGATGCAAGAGTTACTTTGGGAGCCTTTCAGCACTGCTTACCACACCTTCCCTTGTTAGTCTCTAGAATCAAACTCTGTGTTCCTAGAAAGCAGATACTCCGCTATCTCTAGGCCTCTCAGCATGTAGACACTGCTATAGAGCAGTAAGCATGCATGGTGAATATTTGTTGAACAATTCACCTACGACTTCCAGTACACAGAAACCGTGACCATCACTATGGAGCAGGATAAATATAGTACAGTGACTTGAGAAATGGCCTGGTGATTAAGAGCACTTGTTGCTTTGTAGAGGATTGGGTTCAGTTTCCAGCACCCACATGGTGGCTCACAATGGTTTGTAACTTTACTTCAGGGGACTTAATGCCCTCTTCTGGCCTCCACAGGCACTGCACACATGTGGCACACAGTCATACCCGCAGGTAAAACATCCATATACATAAAAGTTGGAAGAAATCTTTACACAGAAGCATAGTGCAATGGCTATATATGAACTTTCCTCCATAGGCTTAGATTCGCCAGATGGTAATGCCATTTTGGTAAATTATGGAAACTTAAGAAGTGGGACCCTGATGGAAGACATAGGTCTTTGGAGGCAGGCCTTTAGGTGTATCTTGTTGCTGCCCTTCATGCCTCCCTTGCTCTGCTTTCTTGTCACAATATTATGAATATTTTTCCACACTCTCTCCTTTCCATGCTGTTCTGGCAATGCTGAAACTGTGCACCAAAAGTGTATATTTCCTTCTTTATGTTATTTACCGGATATTTGGTCACAGAGGCAAGGCAGCCCATACAGGTACCTTACTGCACTAAGGGGTGCTATGCAGAAGAGTCCCGCAGCAAGCTTTGAGTCTTGGCACTGCCACTTACTATGGACAGTATCTTTGTAAATGGGGATGACAATATGCTATGCTATAAGATGGACAAAAGGCCAAACTAAAGTGTCGGGTACTTTCCTGATAGACAGTCCCTTTACCCAAGCATCAGCTGGGATGAAGTCAAGGGAGTAGAAACACTTACCATACCACAGTGAATTCTTAAACAATCTGTGTGGTCCTGCTACCCATTTAAAATATAATTTGCTTGTTCTTGTGCTGGGAGAAGGGGATAATGACTTCTAACCTAGCTGCCAGTGTTCCTCAAAGTGGTTAATCCACACATCTGTCTTAAATACCCCCTTCCTGCCGCTCACCTTCCTATGGGACTGAAATACCGGATGGAGTGCACTCAACTTACCCTTCTACTTCCTCTCTGCATGGAGCACACATGCTGTGATGTAGGAACTATCTTTCATCATGGCATGACCCCAGATAATCACTGCAGATAGTAACCAAGTCTTTGGAGCACAGATCCCCTCTCCTCTTGGTGTCCTTGGCTCCTCCACACCGGTTGAGCACATGTGTCCCGCTCAGCCCTGTGATGCAGGCTGCCTCTGCTTTCTGTCATCTTGTTGCTTCGCTTTGCTGCCTCTCTTGTGTGTCACACCCAACTTTAACTACTTCTTGACTAGAGTTCTATTAGAGAGTAGTTATCTTAATAGGGATATACCAGAGGTATGTAAAGCAAGAACCACAACGCCATTCACCGGTATACATAAATACCCTATGAAGGGAGCTTCCTGGCATAGGCTGGACATATAGCATTAGGCCATATTCCAGAATAAAGCCGTAGTCCATGAAAGGATGCTATATACATCTATGACAAAAATCTTCAGATGTATCATGAAGGGAGATACTCATTCTCTTAAGAGATTCTTTAAGACCAAACTAGAGGAGAATACAACTCATAGCTACTACTCCATCAACAAGGGTGCTAGCAATAAAAGGGAAAAACAAATCTCCAAATATCTGTCTTAGTTAGGGCTCTGCTGCTGTGAAGAGACACCATGACCATGACAACTCTTACAAAGGGAAATATGCAACTAGGACTGAGTTTCAGAGATTCAGTTCATTATGGTCATGGCAGGAAACAAGCAGACATGGTGCTGGAGAAGGAGCTGAGAGTTCTACATCTGGATCAGCAGGCAGCAGGAAGGGACATTGTGGCCAGTAGGCCTGGCTTGAGCATATGCGACTTGAAACCCATCCCCAGTGACTTTCCTCCAACAAAGCCACACTTACTTCAACAAAGCCACTCCTAAAAGTGCCCCTCCCTGTGAACCTATGGGACCATTTTCATTTAAACTACCACAATATTTTATAAGGTATGGTGGCATGCACCTCTAATATCAA
The DNA here is from genome assembly GCF_000317375.1 of Microtus ochrogaster. Classification (NCBI taxonomy): domain Eukaryota; kingdom Metazoa; phylum Chordata; class Mammalia; order Rodentia; family Cricetidae; genus Microtus; species Microtus ochrogaster. The sequence goes on from NW_004949180.1 coordinate 1,313,530, forward strand.
CACTTGAGTACTTGAGTGATAGAAGTGGGAGAGTCAGGAGTTCAAGGCCTGCCTCTGATATATATATATATATATATATATATATATATATATATATATACATACATATATATATGTATATATATATGTATATATATATATGGAGAGAGAGAGTTTAAAGCCATCATGAACTACATGAATTTATGCTCAACAAACAAATAAACAGATAAAACATATCTTAAGTGATGAGGAAACTTAAAAGAAATGCTGAACTGTTGGGAAAAGTGTGTCTCCCAAAATGTACACATTGGAGTGGTATCCAGAAGATGACTTTATTTGGAAATCAGAGCCATTAATTAGTTGTAGTAGAATTAGATATAATTGGTTATAATAAGGTCATAAGAGAGGAGGACAGACTCTAAATCAAATAGAATGTTCTATTGAAAAAAGAATTTGAGCAGCACAACTGCATACAGGGAAAACTTTGTGTAAAGAGGTAGACAGAGATGATGATGGTTTCCAATGCCAAAGATCTCCAGCAAGCCACTGCAAGCACACAACACATCGTCTCCCAGCCCACCAAAGGAAAGAATGCTATCGGAACCTTCATTGTAAGCCTTTCAATCAGCACTGCTCTGTCATGGCTGTTCTGGGAAACTCTAATCCTCACCTGGAATCCAGACCACATGACAGAAGTCTCTCAGTAGGTTACAGATCACTATGCCGATTTGACCCAGGTCAGGAATAGCCACAAGCCATACACAGGGCTGATGCCAGGAAGCCTACCCCAGCTCTCTTAGACAGCTAGAAGCCTCTAGAAACTTCTTCTGCCAGTGAGAGTTGCCTGGTAGGCAAGAAGGAATAGGAGGAAAGTCAGTAAAAACCATGGGGTGCATCACTTGATGGAGGTGACAGACAGTAGAAGCCTACTCCTTGGGTAGCCATGAGAGAGAAGCAACAAGGAAAGAAGGGAAAAGTCACTGCCTAGTGGACAAACTGGCTTACTGCCCTAGTCCAGCCAATTTTCTCTATTGACTTGGAAAGGAGAAATGCCTCCAGTGCTCAGTTCCACAGTATAATAAACAAAAAAGGTAAAGTTGACTTGACAGCCAATAAGTAGGTAGCTAGCTTAAGTATGGAAAGAGTTTTGTACAAGGCATTATTTTGGAAATTATCTGTTTCCATTTAAAAAGTATCAAGCAAATACTAGTTGATTGGTGTGGGACAACGGTCTGTATTCTGTCAATTATATTTTAAATAAATGCTGATTGGCCAGTAGCCAGGCAGGAAGTATAGGCAGGACAACCAGACAGGAAGTAGAGGTGAGTCAAGGAGAACAGGAGAATTCTGGGAAGAAGGAAGTCCTATTCTGCTATAGTGACTCAGCCACAGGAGAAACAAGATGTGACTGCCTCAATGAATAAGGTGCCGAGCCACATGGCTAACATAGACAAGAATAATGGGCTAATATAAGTTATAAGAGTTAATAAGGAGCCTGAGCTAATGGGCCAATCAGTTTATAACTAATGTAGACCTCTATGTGATTTCTTTGGGACTTAACAATTGCAGGAACTGGGCAGGACAGAAAACCTCAGACAACAGTTGGTCACGTAGTAGAGCCATTATCACAGGGGTATTTAATAGTTTGGGGTGCCATGAGTCCCTCTGGCTGCCTGGTAAAAATCTAACATTGCTTCTCAAAATGTGTTTCATATTGTAATTTAAGTACATGATACGGTATAGGGGTTAGTCTTACATGTGAATTTGACCCAGAAAGATGGCTAAGCATTGTTTCTGGGTGCATCCATAAGCATGTGTTTCACAATGAGATAATCATTTGAATGTGGGCAGCTGCTATCTAATCCACTGAGGAAGGTACAGAACAAAACAGATGGAGGAGAGAGGATCGTAATGTCTGGATGCTTGAGTTTGGACATCAGCACTTGGCAGGACTTCATTATGTGAGCAATAACCCCAACCTAGACACAGAGTACAAAGGAGCATTTCCACCAGTACCCTAAAAGCAGCTCTGACCATGCATGTCAGAACATCATGATTTTATGAAAGTAACAGCTTAAAAGATGCTGTGGGGGGACCCCATAGTGCCCTGAGTTAGTATGAAGATTTTAATTGGTTGGTGGCCATTTGGTGCCATTACAGTGTGCTGTTACTGATAGCTGTTATACGTATTTAGAATTGGAGAAAGTGATACAATTCAATTAGACATTCGTGGGGAGACCAGATACAATTCCGCCCAAGGGTTCTGATCTTGTGAGTGGAGAAATCTTTTGGGTAGGGGCACTTCCGGCACCGACAGTGAGGTTGACCCAGATGTCTTTGCATGCCAGATAGGACGTTTGAAGCGCACGTTAGGGGGACTAATGACCCAAAGGCAAGTGTCAGCCAGTCTCTGCCATGTCTATGCACATAAAACACTGTTTGGGAAGCTTTAGGTACCTCTCCAGATGATCCTCTGTTGCTTACTATGCCTCATGCCACAATATTGCTACCTCTGCACAGAGCTGCATTCAAAACACAAATGCGCGTGCTCTAAGCATGTGGAAGAGGGAAGAGCCCAGCTTCACAATGCTGGCTTACATGAAAACACAATGGCATCTTTGATAGGTTTTGCTGAAGGGTCACTTGGCTCTGCCCACGCTTGGCCAAGTGAGTCAGTTGAAAAGGAAACGCTTGTGTATTTGCCTGGGTGGTATTGGACGGCATAGCTGACCCACTGACCACTTGGCTGACGGCAATAAAGACAAGATTGACGCCCCTCATTGTGTTATACAACTCACACAGCGAAGCCCCACAGGCAGATGCAGAGCAGAGGGCAAAGGGGCCAAGACTGGCAAGCGTGGGCCAGAGCACAGAGCGTCGAGCCAAAGGCTGCACGCTTGTTTTCCTTCCAAGTCCACTCTCTTCGGGGGTAGTCTTCTGTAAGTGGGGGATAATGGTACAAGCGCACCTTATTAGCATCCTGTATCTGATGAGCCCTGGCTTGTGCTAGGCACTGGCTGGGCATAGGAGGACTAATGACCGAGTGTGCTAAGCGCTTGCCCTACGTGAGTTCAGTTTAGACAGGAGAAGAGATAAGTAAGTCGATGAGCACAGTGTGGTTTGAGACCTTTACAGGTCACCCTGGCTTACAGGGGAACTACCTGGGATAAACCTGCCATAAACTGAAAATAGCATGAATAAAATTATACTTAATACACTTTAACCAGCTGAACCCCCTGCCTAAATGAGCACGCCTTAAGACACGCTTGGCTAGCCTATGGCCAGGCAAGAGCTTCTAACACAGTGGAGTTTATATAAAGTCCTGAATAAAGTACGGAATGGCTCATGGGCTTAAGTGAATACACCGCTGAGCATGGGAAGCCGTGTGCCCAGGTGGCGGCTTTCACATCATCGACTTGGAAAGCCAGTAAGTCTGCTTTGTAAGTTAAGAGTGTCTGTTAATGTTCATGACTCTGTTCCAGAGCTACAGGAGCAAAGGGGGAGAGAGGGAATATTCACCATGACATACACACTGCTTTACAGTATTTCAAGGAACCCCTTGAACTTCAGGATTCTTCTTTAGGGTTTAATGTTTACACAGACTTGTAACTAAGTCAAAGCATATAAGGTCTCGAGGAAGGAAGGGACTAGGTTACTTTTCATTGCCCTTGGGAGAAAACTGAGATCCACCACTTCTATTCCAGGACACCTTTGTGCTTGGCCCATGTACCCTACAGCAGAAAGGCATGGACATAAAAAACACAAAGATAAAACAGGTTTTAAAAATCCCTTAGATTAGGCTAAGGATGTAGTTCAGTGGTAGAGCCATTGCCCTACACATGCAAAAACCTGGACTAACTTCTTAGCACTATAGTGGGGGTGGGGAGACCCATAAACTGACTAGATTCAAGGATCAGTTCTGGAAACCAACTGTTTGAGACATGAGCAACTGAGTATCCAGAGATGCATGAGGAGAGCAGATACAGAATCCACACCCTCTCTGACCTCTGCAGACACAGCATGAAAGGTCCAGCTGAGCCACAAGGGCGAGCTCTACTATGGCACTACATCTGCTCCCAGCAAACCTGACAGAGGTGTAACATGAGGGCTGGCTTGCTAGTTGGGGTTTCTGTCCTGCCAAGTTCCCACAGCCAGTAGTCCCAAAGAAAATCACTACAGAGGTCTCCATAAAATTATAAACTGATTGGCCCATTAGCTCAGGCTTCTTGCTAACTCTCATAAGTTATATTAACCCATTATTCTTACCTATGTCAGCCACATGGCTTGGTACCTTTTTCAGAGGGGCAGGTCACATCCTGCTGCTTCCGTGGTCTGGATAGGACTGGGACAGGGCTTCCTTCTTTCCAGAATACTCCTGTTCTCATTGCCCCGCCTCTACTTCCTGTCTGGTTGTCTTGCCTATACTCCCTGCCTGGTTATTGGCCAATCAGTGTTTATTTAAAACATGATTGACAGAATACAGACAATTCTCCCATTCTCCCGTACCACAGAGGGAAGCTGAAGGGCTCCCATGGTGAATTTACGCTAACATTAAGGAAGGGTCAATCTCTAGGTGACCATTTCTTGATAAGCTATCCTTTACTTGGGTTGGGCAGGGGACAGAGAAGCTGGGGTGGACAATTTGGACACTAGCATTGGTAACCTTCATGCAGCCAAGTCCTAATATGCGTCAGGGTGGCTTTGGTACAGTCATGGGTACTGGCACATCACCCTTCCTTTCCATGCCAAAAGGGTGTGAGAAAATGAATCATCAGATCTACTCAGTTTTAGAAAGCGTGGTAAGCAAAGTCAGCATTGTAGGGCCTTACCCTGGTGGTCCTGCAGAAAAACTTATTTATTTCTTCATGTATGAGGTTAATTCTTCATGCATCTGTTGACTAGATTCCCCTGATGGACACTATATATTTTCTCTCTTTGGGAGAGGAAAAATATCCCCAAGGAAAATTTGAGTATTTATCATATCTTCCAGGAGCTACATCAAGCCCTCCATCAGATGCTCCTTGGTGGTCACCCCCCTTAAACCTCAAAGCCATCGGGGTAGGGATTGTGGGTCAAGAATTGGAGATCCCCTAAGGCTCAATGGCATAGCCACAGCCCCAACGTGTCTTCACCACAGCCTGCTTCAAAGGGCCCTGTTCCATACATTTACAGCCTCAAATGCCATAGGAAATGTCCAGGTGCCAAAGTAAATGAGTCTCCTCCCTGGGGTAGTGCCAAGGCCTTGGATCCTGACCACAGCTGAAAGGGTCCTTGGAAAACTTCTGGAGCACCCAACTGGGAAGATGGAAGAGGTGTGCACACTGGCTCCGCAGTCAGTGAGGCAGCCTGAACCCAAACTGCTGAGCAACCAAGGGCAGACTCTGCAGGAGCTGCAGCTGCGGGGCAGGGGCAGGGAGCCTGAATTTGTCCCCAGGTGGCCCTGGAGCCCAAACTGAATGAGGCTTTTTTATGTCTTCCCATCATCCTCCTTCCTCCTAATCCTTTTCACTACTCACTGCTCCAGAAGTCACCCCTCGAAGCAGAATTTCAACTTAGCACCCGAGACAGATGCCACTTAAGAGGCCACGGAGCAATGGGACCCATCTTCTGGTGTCCCACGATGCCTATGCAGGTCCCCCTAGGAGAAAGAAGTCAGTTCTGGGTTGTGCTTAGGCCCACCCCACACTCACATGACCTCCACAGGGAGCCTCATGCTCACTCCCAGGAGAGTGTCCTCAGGTTTATCCTTCCTTAAATAGGTATAGGAGACAGAAGCAGAGACCACAGAGAGGTGGAGTGTGTGTGTGTGTGTGTGTGTGTGTGTGTGTGTGTGTGTGTGTGATCCCCAGTGGCTCTCATGTGGCTTCATTGCATTCTCCCATTATGAGGAGTTTGGGCCCCATCTGCCTGTTACTCCTGTGTAGTAATTCAGTGGCACCTCAGGTTGATTCCTATTTAGTATAGAGTCACAGATTGCCCTGGGACATTTGCGCCCAGCAAAAAACACAGACTCTCTGTATCTTTTGCTGTGTAGAGTCATCGCTTGGACAGATGTAGGTGTGTTAGTTACTCGGATTGCTGTCATAAAATAGCTGGCAAAAGCAACTTAAAGAAGGAAGGGTTTATTTGAGCTCGGAGTTTGAGGATGGGAGGAGCATCATGGTGGGAGGAGCATGAGGGGCTTGGTCACATTGCAATCAAGAAGCAGAGAGAGATGACTGCTCAAGCCCATATTAGTACAAAACTCCAGCCTCTGGAATGATGTCATCCACATTTAGGGTGAACATTTGCATCTCAATTAACATCATCTAGAAACTCCTTCATGGACACACCCACAGATTTATTTTCAGCGACTCTAAATCCTGTCAAATCGACATCCAATATTAACCATCATGACAGATAAATGGGAACAAGGGTCAAGGTTACCTCCTCGGAAAGAATAGTCCCCTGACTCCCCTCTTTTTCAGACTGTACTGTGCTCAGCATTGCTGGACCACATGCCACCACCGCCCCCCAAGAACCTACTCAGGAAGAGATGGGTCTAGATATGCTGCTATAAAATAATGCTCTTGTACACTGTAAAGATTTGCCGCTCAGGTTGGTTTAATAAAATGCTGATTGCCAGTAGGTAGGCAGGAAGTATACACGGGGTGATCAGACTAGGAGAATTCTGGGAAGAGGAAAGGCAGATGCAGTCACCAGCCAGATGCAGAGGAAGCAAGACGAGAATGCCTTACTGAAAAAGGCACAAGCCACATGGCTAAACATAGATAAGAATTATGGGTTAATTGAAGTTGTAAGAGATAGTTAATAATAAGCCTGAACTAAGAAGGTCAAACAGTTTATAATTTATGTGTAGTGTAATTAATAAAAACTCAGAGACAATTGGGGTTCAACCTAAAGATCCAAAAAGCAAAGCAGCCAGCCACTGGCTCTTACTTCTTCCTCAGTCTGAAATGGCGATCCTGCCTCCAAGAATCTCAGAATGAGACTGTTTCTGAGAGCTGTCTGCTCCCATTTTATAATCCTCTCTAGGGCTTGGAATAAAGGTAGGAACCACTGGGATTGAAGGAATGCACTGTCCAGTTTCTATGACAACTAGTGTTGCTACTGGAATTAAAGGCATACCTTACCACTGCCTGGTCTATAAGGCTGACCAGAGGGACTGTTTTATTCTCTGATCTTCAGGCAAGCTTTATTTATGAGATGATACTACATTAATATAAGCCTCTGTGTGTTTCTTTGGGACTAAATGGCTATGGGACCAGGATGGACAGAAACTTCCATCTACAATATGCCTTGGATTCATTTTTCCCATCATTTAAAGGGGGGTTTTAGCAAACTTCTTTTGGTACCAATTGCTACTGGGAAGACTCTGCCTGCAGAGGGAACATCCGGGATTGGGGGTAGCTGAGTATCAATCCTTACCTAGGGTTTATACCCGGGGCAGTCACAGCTGGAGGGTTGGAGACTGTCCTTTGTCTGCCCTCAGCACAAATCATCACTGGTTTTGAGTTTGTTGACAGTGGTGACAGCAAAGGGCATGCTGAACCACAGAGACCTGGCTTTTTAACAGGGCCACTGTGGCCAAAGAAATTATGATGGTGGAAAATTGGAGCCTGTCCACAGCGGAGACAGAGAGCTTCTCTGGCTTGGAGCTGAGCCTGTTGTTTGGAAGAAAAATGGGCCTCTTCAAGTAAAGCTTGGCATTTTTTTGTTTTGTTATATTTTTGTTATTGTTGGTTTTTATGAGAGAGGGTCTCCCTACATAGACCTGCCTGTCCTGGAACTCACTCCATAGAACAAGCTGGCCTAGAACTCACAAAGATCTGCCTGTCTCTGCCTTTTGCTCTCTGAGTCATCTTCCTAGTCAGGTTCATTTTTGTTTGAATAGCATTTTAAAGCTCAGGCCCAGAATACCCTGACATTTATAATAAGAGAAGTAGCCATGATTCCATCCAGTGTACACTGAGAACCAGGCAGTGTTGGGATTCAAGGTCTGGTCATCATGAACGGCTCATGTCTGACATTCTCGAGTAATCATTCAGCAGGGGGTATCTTAGGCAGAGAACACTTTGTAATTTGGGCAAGAGGACCTAAAGCAATTAAATTAATATGAAACTGCTGAATATGTATGAGGGATGGTAAAATGTCCTTGGAAGGAATTTCAGCCAATTTATAACTCTTTCAATTGGGTTTTAAGTTGAGCAAGAAGAATTGAGATGCTTTGTTGACTTGAGGTGCTGTTGGGCATCCTCCTGAAAGGAGACATTACATGGGGTCTCCAGAGATCCTGTGATCAAATACTTTGGGAAACATCATGAGAAAAGATCTAGACTGTCAAGAGGGATGCCATCAAGACGAGAGGCTGGTCATCTTGTTGATGAAGTATAATTTATAATGGTGGGTTTAGGTCTGTACTAGTTAGGGTTCTGTAGAGTAACAGAATTTATAGAATTAATCTCTCCTCATATATTTATTTATGCCAGCTGGTCTTCACTATATGCTAGAATCCCCCCAAAAAAATAGGCTCCAATGCCAGTGAAGGAATAGGTGTGCGGGCAAGATGAGACCAAGTGGGCAGAGAGCAAAAACTCTCCTCCTCTGTGCCCTTATAGAGACTTCTAGCAGGTGAGGCCCAGTTTAAAGGTTGTCTTCCCCCCTCAAGATCTGGGTCAAAGGTATGTGTCTTCCTACCTCACAGGTCCAAACTAAAAGTAGATTCACCCACTTCAAACCAAGCAAAACCAATCTCTCACAGGTGTGGCCTCCATTTCTGGATTGTAGTTTATTCCAGATGTAGTCAAGTTGACAACCAAGAATAGCTATAACATCCCTTGTCATCTTGAAACACAACCATATCTCCTTTTGTCATGATTAATTCCCAAATAAAAGCAGCAGCCAGGTCATAATAAAGCCTAAACAAAGCTATCCCACATACAATTGCAAATGCATTATATATTTAACCAGGTAATATATAACATGGTACAATTGTCCTTTGTACAACCATAAACACATTATAAATTTAGAATAGGTGAAAATGCCCCTTGGGGGAAATTCCCTTAGTATCTTTAACTTAAGTATGATAACTATTGATATTATTCTCTTAACTGATATTACATCAAATGATAAAGAAATTGAAAGAAAGCACAAATATCTATACAAAAACTTTCTTAACAAAATACAACAGAAACACTCATGTCAACTATAATCATCATTTCTGTAACTGGTCTCATGGCCTTAATTGATATTTGTAACTACTTTCCCCTATTACACATTCTGTATTTCCTCCACTCCCAGCAAGTACTTCAGAATTATCTTATTTCTTTTCCTGGAGGTGTGACCCATATCTGCATTCTTGAAGGGCCTGTGCCTTTTGTCATTCTGCCCGGATTAGGTTTTTGTAGTTTCCCATTGGTTTTATTCATAGGACATGATAGCTCTAGGAGCTAAAGGATCTTCTGCACTACAGACATAATCTTTCTTACCTCTTATGGAGAAGCAGTCTAATTTCTGCTATGGGTTGTGAGAAGCAGGTAGCAACTCGTGTTCAGATGTCAACCCATAGGAGGAATGGTTATCTGATGGAGGATTATTCCTGCTCAGACAAGGTCTGTGGGACCAGCGACTCAGAAAGCTGCTGCTCACTTTTGCTGAAGCAGCTTGGTGTCTCCCCCATACCTGCATTATAGTGTGTAATCTCATGTGACATGTATATGTAATCTCACGATTGCATCTCAATCTTATGGGCCCATACATCTGTGGGTGGTCAGGTAGATGACTTTTCATTTATCTCTGTAGTTCTGATATAGAAAATATTCACTGGGACTTGCTTCAGAACTGGATCTATTTGTCCCACAAGGACTGTGCACATTTAAATGTCTTCTTTCTTCTTTTGCTCACTGGATGGTTTCCCCCACTCCATGGGACCTCCAATGAAAGAATTTAGTCATGTAGCCAAAAACCTTGGTTCCCACAGCCATATCTCTGTTCTGTTCCTGAGATACATTAGAAGTCGCCTCCCTGTTAGAATCTTCTATTTGGCAGAACATGCAATCATGAAGGGAGTCTTTCATATAGATCAAATTTGGGACCATCCAAGATAAAGGGATGCCCAAGCTCAGAGAATTGCCTTTGTTTTGCATGTGTATAAATACCGGAAACTTTACAGAACAAGAGGGGGAACAGCAGGAGAAGAATAAGGAAATTGCAGAAAAGTTTAGAGGGGAGTTCGTTTCTGCCCTCAGATCCTTTTAAGTCCCACGCTTGCTGTGAGTCTTCTGAACCCTACAAGGACCACTGAGACTGGCACTCAGGTCTCTGATAAATTTCCATTGGTCATCTGGATCGATCACCCCTCCTAACACTGTTATTCCTTTCTTAGACTGTTGGTTTAAGGGAATTAGAAGCCAAAGCAACGACGGGGAAGTCTGAGCCTTCCAGTTCAGTGGAATGTTTGTTGTGGCTCCTGGCGTGAGCATCCCCACTCTGGAACCAAATCCTTTAGGCCAACAAAACTTAAGGTTGTGTAAATAGGAAGCAAAAAGTCTTCCTAGTGAGTCACTAGGGGTGATAGTAAATGGAACTAGTCCTGCTTCGGCCCCTTGATTTCTGGATCCACGGGTCCTGGCTATAGAAGGACACACACCATATGTTGGAGACTGATTCAAAGCATATACTGACTTCTGGAGACCCTGCCCCAGCCCTCCAGGCTGCCGCCGCCTAATTGGCACTGTCACTGTGTCTTCAAAAGGGCCATTCTATGTTTCTGTATGGTGAACTGCTCCAGGATGGTGGGGAACTTGTTAAGACCAGTGGGTTTTTGCTATGAAGTAAGTTCCTTGGTCAGAAGCAATACTGTGTGGAAAAGCATGATGGTGGATAAGGCATTCTCTAAGTCCATAGATGGTGGCTTTGGCAGAAGCATCCCATGGAGAAAAGAAAATTCATAACCAGAGCAACTATCCACCCCAGCATGGGCAAAACATTGTCTATTCTATGGAGGAAGTGGTCCAATGTGGTCAACCTGCCGCCAGGTAGCTGGCTGGTCACCCTGGGAAATGGTGCCATAGTGTATGCGTGGGTCAAGTCCATGCATAACCCCCATCTTCCACCATGGCCTGAAGGCGAAGGTGTAAGTCAAAAACAATCTCACACCGTTTAGAATTATGATTAATAGAATGGTTATTTATTTAAAGGGGAAAAAACTTACAGATCACCATCCCAAACAACAGCCCTCTGTGCAATCAGGAAGGGAATCTAGTCCCCGGAAGCAGAGCAGGAAGTAAGAGAGAGCGAGAAGGGAAGTGGCCACTTTTTTAAAGGGAGAGAGACCACACCCCAATGGGCTGGTATCTCAGCGGCTATTGGCTGGAGGAGCGGAAGGACCTCCCGCAACAATGGCCACTTTGTTTATGAGTGCATTGGGTAATGACAGGGATGACTAGGGAAAGTGACTGACTGTCCACAGGGAGTCATCCTATCTACTTGATTATTAAACTCTTCTTCTGCTGAAGTCACCTTTTTATAAGCATTTACATGGGACACAGGTCATCTACTCACATACTACTTCCCTAGATGTCTTTTTTACAAGTTTTCCAGTTACACTCTTTCCAGGTCCCTGGCCATCCAGTCACCATTGGCTACAGCCAGATTATCGGTGGATAATCACACAAGTGAGGATTTCTCCTTCCAGACAAACTGTAGCACCATGTGTACTGCCTGAAGTTCTGCCCATGGTGAAGATTTCCCTTCACCAGTATCTTTTAGGGTTGTCCCTGAAAGGGTTTGTAATGCTGCAGTTGTCCACTTCTCAGTGGTATCTACATAACATGCAGAGCCGGCAGTAAACCAGGCCCTAGTCTTGTCTTCCTCAGTCAACCTGTCATAGGGAACACCCCGTGAGGCTGTAGGTGCATGCTTGGCAGTAGACGGCATTGTAATAGGAGTAGAAACCATAGGCATTTGGGCAACTTTTCCATGTAACTTGCTTGTGCCTTCAGGACCTGCTCAGGCCCAATCACATACATACGACTTGCATTTGATAATAGATTGCTGCTGTGCCCACCCAACTTCATGACTTCGTGGGCCAGCTACACCCAGCTCCTGATGGGCAGCTCAGGTCGCATGGGAAATTGGGGGCCCAATAACAGGCCAAGAGCTGTCTTTCAAAGGGAGAATAGTAGTGTTTGGATGATGGTAGAACCTTGCCCCCCAAATCCCTAAGATCTCTTCTGTGATTCACCTATAGAGCCTGTCAAAGGGTCCACACAACATCCCTATCTTCCCCTGACACTTCAAGTCCCATCGGGTCTATTGGATCATATGGTCCCATCAGCATAATGTTGTCAATAGAAGAATCCTTCTAACCAAGTTATGACACAGGGCTGGAGAGATAATATATCTTTGAGGTAAAACTGTGGAAGTATACTGCTAGCCTTGCCAACTGAAAGCAAGTTACTTCTGGAGGTCTTTACAAACAGGCATTGAGAAAAAGGCATTTGCTCGACCAGTAGCTGCATACCACATCTCAGGAGATGCATTAGTCTGCTCAAGGACACCACATCTGGAAGGTACAGCAGCTGGAATTGGAGTCATGACATAGTCAACTGCCATTCTCTATGATCCATTTGCCTTCTGCCCTGGTCATATAAGAGAGTTAAAGGGAGATGTGGTGGGAATCTCCACCCCTGCATCTTCTAAGTCCTTGATGGTGGTACTAATTTTTGCAATTTTTTTAATTTGACTTTTGAGTCACTATTTTCCTAGGCAGAGGCAATTCTAAAGGCTTCCATTTAGCCATCCCAACCATAATAACCTTTACCCCACAGGTCAGGGAGCCAATGTGAGAATTCTGCCAACTTCTAAGTATATCTATCCCAATTATACATTCTGTAATGGGAAATAAACACAGGATGAATTCAGGAACCAGAGGACCTACTGTGAGTCAGAATTCGGTTAAAACACCACCACCTGAGCTCAATAAGCCCCTATTTTAAGTGGAAGGCCACAATGTTTCTTGGGGTCTTCAGGAATCAGCATCAATTCAGAACCAGTGTCCAACAGAGCCTGGAAAGTCTGATTTCTTCCTTTCCCCAAGTGTACAGTTACCCTTGTCAAAGGCCATAGGTCCCTTTGGGGGAGATCTAGAGAAAGGCTAACTGTAAAGCTTTGAGGTGTCTTAGCAGGGTCCTTTCTCAGGGGAACCTGTCCACCCCTTCATTCAAGTTGTCCTGGGTCTGCAAAGTGGCTCACATCTGAAAGGGATTCACAGGCTGAGATTGCCACTATATAATACAGCCTTTCTTTCTTTAAAGAAGTTTTCCTCTTGTACAGATCAAACAAAAATTCAGTAGGCTGCTTATCTATTTCACACCTGGAAACACCATGATCGATTAGCCAGTATCAAAGGTGCATAGAAGTCATGCCCTCATAAAATCCACTCTACTCATGCTGACCATTATGGGCTTGGCCATTATGGATGTTGTTTTTTCTGTACTTCTCATTATGATAACTATGATCACCTTTGCCTTTGGTGATTCATTGATGCCACCTGGCCCCTGCTACCTCAGGTTCCAGTTAAATCCACTGTGTTTAATTCACCCAGCTGAGCAGCAGCATCTCCAACCCTAAGATCTGGCACAAGGAAAAGAGCAACAACAAAATTCTTCAAATGTGTAGGAACCCCTCCCGCCATTTTGCATCTTAAGGGATTAGTGAAGGGTGTGTCTTCTGGGTCCTCCCATTGTGGAGGATTAGGTTTTACACAACATACCCACTTGAGCATTGCAATCTCCCTGAGCCTTAAAAATCCCTTCATCAACACTAAGCCAAGGGCTACCGGGCATCTCCAACTCCCTTTCAGTAGGTCATCTTTTGACAAAAGCTTCAGTCAACCATTCAAACTGATTTTTGACATCTTTTTTAAAAACCTATTTGAGCTTCCAAATTAAACCAAGAATCTCCACTCAGAGGGCCCTTATCAACAAGCTCAACCTGATCCAGTTTTATGTTCTGATGGAGGAAGGTCATTGGTTAAAAAATAAAGAAACTGCTTTGGCCCATCTTATTGGTTAGAACATAAGTGGGTGGAGTAAACAGAACAGAAGGCTGGGAGAAAGAAGCTGAGTCAGGGAGTCACCATGATTCTCCCACTCCAGACAGATGCAGGTTAAGATCATTCCTGGTAAGCCAGCTCGTGGGCTACACAGATTAATAGAAATGGGTTAGATCAATATGTAAGAGATAGCCAATAAGAAACTGAAACTAATGGGTCAGGCAATGTTTAAAAGAATACAGTTTCCATGTAATTATTTCGGGTAAAGCTAGCCGTGGGGGCAGCCGGGTGCTGGGGAAGCAGCCCCGCCGCTCCTATTTCAACAATGTTCCTTCAACCATTAGCTCACACCCTTAAAATCTATTCCCACACATATTCCCTAGATTTCTGCTTGAATGAATTAGCAAACTCTATAAGCTCATTAGTAATTTAGCACATCTCCTCAAGGACCACACTTTCTCCCTCCTCTCTAGGAGCCTGCTTTGCCTTGAGTCTGGTTCCGGGTCTAGAGGCAACTATCTGTGGGCCTTGAGGGCCATTAATATTGTCTTGCCTGGCATTTCCTTCAGAGAAAGTCTCTACTTGTTTAACAGACAATGGAGGATTAACTTCCTCAGTTAAAGGTGAAATGGGCAATAATTCAAGAGCTGGGGCTGAGGGTACTACTTCTTCAGATGAGATGAATTTCCCTTGAGAATCTGAGGATTCCAAGTTCTCAGTTTCACTAGGTCTTCCCACACATGCCTGTTCCAAGATATAGGATCTCATTCTTTGCCAATCAATGCCCTCAGTTTAACCACCACCGCCCCAAGGCTGGGACTTGAATTTTCACTGTAGTTCAACCAACCTTATAAAGAGGGCTTAGGTTAGATTTTCTGCAGCTTGAGCTCTTGGCTGTGGGAGAAAGAAGACTCTCTTCCAGGGCACACTTAGAAACCTCGAGACAGTTTAAGCACATCTGAAACCCATCAATTTTATCACTAAGTTCTTTGTTGTCCATCACCCTATTCTGAGACACTAGAAGTTGATTAATTTTATCATGGAACTCATTGCTATCCTTTAGCAATTTACCCAGAGATGCTGAGAACAACCAACCAGCAATATCATTTTTCTTATTTTCCTGCAAACTGTCCAAAGTTTCATATACAGGGTCATCGAATCACGATCGGTACATTAGGATAATCAAATCCATTTATCTCCTTCAGTTTGTAAAATAGTTCACACACTGGGCTCTCAGCACTCTCTGAGCTCCCAGAAGGGGGAGTGGCTGGAGAAGCTCTGGTAGCTGCAGTTGTTGATGGGCTAAAATGCCTATTCCAGCTAGGTGAATGGTACATCCTTACCCTTCTGTTGCTCTAGAACCATTCTGGTACCAAAATCTGTATTAGTCAGGGTTCTCTAAAGTAATGGAACTTATAGAATAATCTTTCTACACACACACACACACACACACACACACACACAAATATATCAGTAGTTCTCAACCTATGGGTCACAACCCTCTTGGTGGTCAAACAACCCTTTCATGGGGGTCACATATCAGATACTTATATTATGATTCATAACGGTAGCAAAATTACAGTTATGAAGTAGCAACAAAAATAATTTTATGGCTAGGGGGTCACTACAACATGAGGAACTCTATTAAAGGGTCGTAGCATTAGGAAGGTTGAGAACCACTGCCTCTCTATGTTTAAAAAATTTATTGGGATGACATACAGGCTGAAGTCCACCTAGTTCAACAATGACTGGGTGTAGAAGTTCAAGATTCAAGAAGTTGCTCAGTCCACGAGACTGGATGCCTTGGCTGATCCTCGGTGTATGCTGGAATCCCAAAGAAGTAGGCTCCAATGCCAGCGAAGGAGTGGGGGTGTTAGCAAGGCAAAAGCAAGCAGGCAGAAAGCAAAAGCTTTCTTCCTCCAAGGAGTGAAGATAACCTGTAATTTGGGCCACACCTGCTGGAAGCTTATATAAGGACATGGAGGAAGGAAGCTATTGCCTTCTGCCTGCTTGCTCTATTCTACACTGCAATAAGCCCAAAGGAGCTTCTTTATTAACCAAGGGCATTCATGACATACAGAGGAAAATTCCACATCACCTCCTCTTTTCTGTCTAGATAAAAAGGAAAGTTTTAACTTTAACATAGTAAAATTACATATAAAAACAGTTATCCGACAAGAATTATAGTTACAATATTTATATCTGCTTTTTTTAATCATAACTAAGAAAAACTATAACTACCTATTTTTCAACTCCGTCAAAGACCCCAGAAGAATATAATATTACTTAAGTAAACAAGAAGTACTTTATAAGCAACTTCCAAAACTCTAGAATTGACATTGACATATTGCTGCCTGGACAGTCACCCAAAGTTCTTCTGTATCATTGGGGCATCCATCTTCAGCCTACAGGTCCACAATATCTGGCAGACTTTCCCATGAAGCAGGAAATTTCAAAGACAGTTCCTCCTATATTGGCAGTTTGTCAGCGACTTTTTTCTGTATCCTGCAGAATGTCTGGCAGGTTCTTTCATGAAGCAGGAACCCCGAAGGACCTTCCTATATTTTGGAATGTTCAGCAGTCACATTTCTGTGTGCTCTGCATGATCAGTTCATCCAGCATACCTCAAGCAGTCCAGGCAAGAGAAGTTTCTTGCCCAAATGGCTAACAAACTCTATAAAGAGCCTCTTTGATGCCCATTATCCTTTTAAAATAGATTGGTTCTGACAAGAGTAGATATATTTCATTGTCAAGAAAAGTTCTAAGTTCTTAAAACATTTTAAATGCCATCCAATTTCTTTGAAAGATTTGAAGAATACATATCCATCTGAAACATGTCTCTGTACATCTAGAAAACCTAACTAACATGACTACAAGCTTGAGTATTATAGATGATGATCTATTAACCTGTATTTCTTAACTATAATTACATTTTAAAATGTACTGCACAAACACAATACCTTAAGAGCATATATACATATATATACATATATATATATATCACAAAATTGACCTTGAATTTGTATCAATAAACCAAGATCCATACCAATGCAAATTATTCACCTCTATAGCATATCCCTCTTTAAATGTAAACAAACATTTATAAACAATCAGTTAGGGAATTAGGGTGTAGTTCTCTCAAAACTGCTTCCTGCTTTTTTGGGTGAAGCAATTTTCTTTGGGAGGTTCACTGAGACCTTTTAGGGGTTCTTGCTCCACCAAACTACATTAATTTGGAAGGAATCCACAGGTTCTCATCCTCAATGGAAACAAAAGCAGAACCTCTTTTCCAAAGCGACATATCCTTAGATTCAAATTTTGAAGTCAAGATTATATATATATGTTTAGCTTAGCAGCCCCTACAATCAAATGTCTCTCTGCAGTCAAAAAATTTAAAAACACAATAAAATATATATTCCATCTTTACATGGCTTATTTTTCTTTTCTCCTTTAATCTATAGCTGTTTTTACTCTATCTCTTTAAAGACTTTGTTTTATTTTTTAAAAAAACATTTACTTCCTTTTATAACTGTCTATATTCTATTTCTTCTCTCTTCAAGCCTACATACATTTATTCAACACTGCGACCCATTTAAAGTTCTTTTCCATCTGAATTTGTCTTTATTGCATATTTGTAATAATTTTCTGACCAGGAGCACTTTTAAAACGGTAAGTAGTTTGGGTAGGATTAAGGCTGCTTTGCCTTTTGGCTCCTTCCAGTCCAACATGGCAGAGGTCCATTCAGTACCAGCTCTGTGAGTTGTGTTCACAACCCCATTTCCAGGTACACAGAGGGTCTATGTTGCCATTTGTAACATGAAGGCCTGGCTTGTTGGGGTTTCTGTCCCACCGGTACCCCACAGCTGGCAAGCCCCAAAGATAATCATACAGAGAATCAGCATTAATTATAAACTGATTAGCCCATTAGCTCAGGCTACTTATTAGCTCTTGTAGCTTATATTAACCCATTATTCTTATCTATGTTAGCCACATGGCTTGGTACCTTTCTCAGTCAGGTGGATTACATCTTGCTTCTCGGTGGTCTGGGCAGGAATGGGAGGAATGGGCTTCCTCCTTTCCAGCATTCTCCTGTTCTCATTACCTCGCCTCTACTTCCTGCCTGGTTGACCTACCTATACTTCCTGCCTGGCCAATCAGTGTTTTATTAAAATACATGATTAACAGAATATAGACAATTCTCCTTCACCAGCCATTAACAAAGTTATAGCACTCTGCTTACAAACCCCATTTAAATTGTCTGTAGCCAGACCTCCCAAAAGAGTCAGAGCCATTTGTGCTGGTGAACCAAGAAGCTGCATAGCCTTCCAATGCTGAATCAGGAAGACCTACCTCTCTTAAAGGAGCCGCAGCACTCCTGCTCACTGCCAGCAAACAGAGCCCATCCAAAAAAAAAAAAAATGTGACTACCAAGAAGCTGTACTAAACTCTCTCTCTCTCTCTCT
>NW_004949180.1:1332127-1359831 GCF_000317375.1 Microtus ochrogaster
TGTGTGTGTGTGTGTGTGTGTGTGTCTAGAATTTCTTTTTAAGCTCTCTCAGGTTTTATGTGGACATAGTTGCCAATTTGTTGGTACCAATTTGTTGATGGAGACTGTTCATTTCCCGGCTGCCCAGACATGTAATAATTATGCAGAAACTGTATTAATTAAAGCACTGCTTGGCCAGCTAGCTCTTGCATATTTCTATTTAACTCTTATATCTTAAATTAACCCATTTATATTGTTTTATATTTTACCACGAGGCTCGTAGTTTACTGATACCAGTGCATGAGTGTCTTTCTCCTCTGGCAGCTACATGGTGTCTCTTTGACTCCACCTACTCTCTCTTCCTCTATCTGCTTGGAATTACCACCTTGCCTTGCCCTATTCTGAGCTACAATAGGCCCAAAGCAGCTTCTTTATTAACCAATGGTATTCACAGCATACAAAGGGATTCCTACATAAGTGGTCAGGTTTGTGAGGTGAGAACTTTTGTTTGAACCCTGCTATTCGGGCAAACACCAATCCAGGTGTTAGTCTACAGCAGTTGGTTGATGTAATTGAGGTCACAGCCACTTGACTTGAAGCAACAGAGACAATCTTGGAGGGTCTGGGTGGGTGTTGAAAGGCCTTCCTACTGAGTTGAGACTTTCTATTTGGTGAAGAAATGAAAAATGGTCAGTAGCTTCCGCTGGTTTCTGAGAGTTCCAGTCCATTCATCCTGGTGGCCAGCACTGTGGATTTCTCATGCCCTAGCCAGCCTGCACAGGTTACTCAAGCTAACCTCAGGTGCTCCATTTCTCAATGCACATTTTATGCTCTCTGTTTGTCTGCTGGGGTCTGACTGGTACATACACTGGGTAGCTTTCATGTTCTCAGCTGGATTAGGCTGTATCAGCTGGATTAGCAAGTATTTAGCAGTGGTTAAGCCAAAGGGCATCAGAATAAGAAACAAGGCCCAGGTCATGCGCCAAGTTTTCTACCCAAGGCCTTTGGCAACAGTCCCCTCAAGCTGTGACATGGACCATGATTACGTTGTGAAGTTTAAATGTTCTCAGGCATGTGTGTGCTCTGTAGACACTAGACTAAATGATCGCTACTGCTCTTACATTGGGCTCTTCTGGGCATGAACTATAAAATACTATTCAAACAAAAAGTGAACTTGTGCCAGCAAGATGACTCAGAGGGTAAAAGGGGATTTCTGCCAAGCTTGACTACCTAAGTTTAACACCAGGACACACACACACACACACACACACACACACACACACACACACACACACACAGAAACACATTCATACATGCACACGATTTAAAAAACAGTCTTCAAAAAATGGTGTGGGAGGTCCTTCTGTCTATGTGTTGCTTTTATTGGTTAATGAATAAAGAAGCTGTCTTGGCCTGTGACTGGGTAGAGTGGAGCTAGCGTGGGAGTAGATTTTAATGCCGGGAGAAACAGGGCGTAGTCAGGGAGAAGCCATGTAGCCCTGCAAGCCACAGTCTTGTGGCGATACACAGATGAATGGAGATGGGTTAATTTAAGATATGAGTTAGCCAGAAATACGCTTAAGCTATTGGCCAAACAGTATTGCAAATAATATGGTTTTTGTGTGATTATTTCGGGGCTGATCAGCCTGGGAATGAATAAGTAACCTCCTACCACAAACCTGATGTTGTTTTTCACAATGTACCATCAAAAGTTGAGAACTTCTAGAGTTACCTAAACCTTGCCCCTACCCCAGCTTGCTTCTTTCACAGACAGGAGAGACTCTCACAAAGTTCAGGAAACTGAGGTAGGTTACCCAGGTCCCGAAGAAAGAATAAATCAGATCCCTGAGGAGCCAAGAGTGCAGAAAGATTTATTAAAAGAAGAGATTTTAGTTCTGTTGATCACAAACTCCTGGAGCATTTTAATGATGTTTCGGTTCCAGGGAACTCACAGACTTATCTGACTTTGCTTTCTGCTGTGGCAGTCGTTTGGGGGCTGCTGGCACTGAGGATCCTCTGGCCTCTGCAATGCATTGCCTACTGCTTCCTGATGATATTCCACCTGCAGCCCCTTCCTCCCCTAGGGGGATTGCGGTGAGGCTGCCAGACCGGCGCCCTCTGGTGGCCACATGCTGCAGTAGCCGCTCCTTAGGCAAGTGCTTTGTTGAAAGCCGCTGTAAGATTTAGTTTGCCCTGATTTCTAGAAAAGCTCGCTACTTAGACCTTTGATGGGCTGTGAGCAGCTGCCTTTTTGTATATTCCGTCTCTACCCATCGCGTATGACCCTAGTCCCTCCTGTCAACCTGTCAGCTGTTGATTTCAGCAGTCAGTTGGGATTCAGAGGCTGGTTCATTGAACAAACCCTGTGTGTCAAGTGGAGCCGTTTCTGGTTTATTGAAGAGCAAACCTGCGCATTCCTGGCCTTTAAGTTGCAGCAGGGGAGCCGGGTGGTGAGTGTTAGGAAGGTAGAACAGGTGCCAGTCCAAAGTAGGGCTGAGGCTAAAGACCTCAGAGCAAGACTTGAAGGAAGAGAGCAGATGGAGGAGGCATGGAGACGCTCAGGGGAGGTTCATGAAAGAGAAAACCACAGAGGTCCAAAGTAAGGTCATTCCCAACAGGTTTAAGGACCAAGGAGAAAGTTCCAGAGGTTTTAATGAATGTGTTTGCTTGTTTTTCAGCATGTACGTGTGTCAGGCACTGATCTGGGTGCTGGGAACACAGGAACAAACAAAACAAAATCCTGCCCATGTGGAATCTTCACTCTGATGAAACAAGGGTCGTAACAAATGAACACCGCATGTTCTCTGAATGACAAAAGGGGGCCAGTTGTGCTCACTGGACTGCATTCTCTAGTAAACAACTGTTGATACTACCTCGAGGACCGGCCCTGATCCCCACCCATTGGATGACAGACTGTGTCACATGCTAAGGCTGAGGATATATTGGACAGCAGTCTTCCAGTTTTCCTATGGTACCAGAAATGAGACATCCAGGGATGCAGAGATGGTTCAGCCATCAAGATCACATGTTACTGAATCCAAGTTCTGTTCCCAGCATCCAGATAGTGATTCACAACTATCTGTAACTCTAGTTCTGGGGGGCCCAGTACCTCCTGACCTCTGTGGACACCAGGCATGCACATGGTACACATATGTACATGTTGGTAAAACACTCACATGTAAAATAAAATGGATAAATCGAATTAAAAGGAAAGAAACAAGAGAGCCACACATCTTCTCTGCAGAATCTAGCCTCTGGTTTTTTCTTCTGTATATTCCATTGCCCAGATACACAAAACCCCAGCACCCATCCCAAGAATGAAGCAGTGCAATAGGAGACAAGGATGGGCCAGTGTCATTGCATGAAAAGCATTAGATAAGTTAAACTTGATGGTTTAATGAAGCAAGCCCAGCAGCCAGAGCCAGAGCCGACTCTAAGAGCTCCACCCAGCAATTTAGCCAGACAGAGATTGTGCACAATACCCAAGTGAGTTCAGCGGCCTCCTACTGTCTTCTCAGATCAGAAGGCCACCTGTGACTAACAGCTTAGTGGCTGTGATTGGCCAGGGGTCAGCTGTCTGTTGCAGTGCCTATGTGGGATTTCCTGTTGATTCTGTAACTGAGCTAGCTTGCAGCTCCTTAAGAAAGGGCTTGAGTCCTGAGGGATAAACTGGACAAGTGACAGATACCTGGGATGACGCTATGCTGTCTCTGAGGAGAAGAGGAAACTACAGAGGGGAGATTCCCCAGCAGTGAAGCTGTCACTGTCCTGGCAGCCATGAAGATTCTAGAGAGGGACTCCTAGAATCTGGTTACGGACAGCACGGGCTCTAAGGCTTTGGAACTTCCCTGAGTCTCAAGCTGGGGGAAAGGAGAAGCAAAGCTCTGATGATGGCATAGGAGGAACCATTTCTGCCCTCTGCAGATGAGATTTTTCTTCTGAAGACTCACCACACCACAGTGGAAACCATGATGAACTGCGGACTGCACTCTGACCAGGACTTGTCTTTATCTCAACTTAAACACCAGGTCAGGACTTCTACTGTGGACTTCGGGGGTGTGGGTTCACTCTTTATCTGTTGCTTTTCTCTGTGTGGCCACACTGAAGAAACCTCCCCTCTCCATTTCCCACTAGTAAGCGTTTCTTTAATTAAAATATTGAGCCAGCTTCCCAGGGCTGCTAGGTTATGCTCTCCAAACCCCAGTAACAAGAAGTCCTGGGGGACTGGAGAGATGGCTCGGTGATTAAGAGCACATAATTGCTTTTCCACAGGACCCCACTTTGGCTCCCAGCACCCATAGCAAGTGGCTCATAGTCACTTCAAGCTCCAGCACTAGAGGGATCTGGTACCTCTAGCCCCCAAGGGCACCTGCACACATGTATACATACCTCCTCCGAAATAAAGTCTTAAAAGAAAGAAAAATGTAGTGGAATTCTAAGACTCCGGAATATTTGCAGTGTGGGACAGGTGGAAGAGAGGGAGGAACTGCTAGCCAATAGGCAGCCATGTCCAGTACTGAGGACAGCAGGTGAGTGGTGCAGGAGGTAGCGTTCCACGAATGGACTCAGCAACAGAACCCTGTTGCCACTGGCGGAGGTCAGGGGGCCGAGAGTGGGCTGGGAAATACACAGTCTGTTAGGAAGAAGAGAGACGGTGTAAGGTATTTGGTTGTGAGCAGCAGGAGTGAAGAGCATTTATATGGGAGACCCGGAGCACAATATGGCAGTTGATGGATCATTCTTCATGGGCAAAGTCAACAAGTAACCCCAGTGCATGGACAAGAAAAGGCACATTTTGGTAGAATGCCATGCAGTGTACGGCAAAGTCTTCGGTCTGCAATTGTTTCCAAAGAATTGTGCCTCTGGTGGCCTTGGCAAGGGAATTATTTTCCAGATCGGATTGGTTCCGAAACTGACCTGATACACGCACAAAAGTATCTACCTTACTCAGCAGGCTGTAAAAACACCCAGGCGGGCTCCAGAGAAATACGCATAGCGGAAAGACTGGTGGTGGGACATTTTCTAGGATCGTGGCTGCATTAGATATTTAATGTAGGTTTAGCCTTTACATTTGATCAATATTTACTAAGCATTACAACATAGCAGCATCTTGCTAAATTGATAAGGATAGAAAAACTCAAAAATCTTTATGGATGCCCAACAATAATCAGAAGAAAGGAAATTAAAATTTGGCTCTCTCCTTTTGGACATGCTATGCCTACCGAGGAAGAGCTAGAGGCCACAGGACCAGGGGCCATGACCGTGACATCACTACGAGATTCATTTTGACAAGTATCCCCAAGTTACTCTGGGGAAAGTTGGTACAAGGCATCGCAACCGATGCTAGAAAGCCTTTACCTTACCTGCCAGACCAGCTATTCAGCTAGCGTACACGAGTAAATGCTGCCCCGAACAAGACGGGAGGTGCCTCATCCTGGACTGGGCGCCATCAGACGGCTCTGAAGTTGGATGTGGAACCTGTCTGTCATGAGAGGGTCAACCTTGTTCAGCAGAACTGAAGTTAAGGGGCTTGGGGGGCGCCAGCATCTTGGGGGGCTGGAAACCACAGAGGGAGGATTATTAAGTGAAACCCATCTATAATGTGGTATTTAAACTTTTAAATGATGAAATTCTTCAGTCTTGTCCCCATTAGAACTTTATATGTCAAGTTTATAAGAAAGTTGTCACTGAAGAAAAACCCCATGATACCCAACCTACCACAGTAAGGTGTACTTTGATGAGATTGGGCAGTTGGATTTGTAATATCTGATTATAATTTAGAATATGTACACTTGGAAGCCAGCTGTTCTACCTGCCAAGTGATAAAGGGTGTTTTAGAAAATTCCTAACAGCTAAAAACCAAACAAACAAATAAAACCTGAAAAGTGAGAGTTTTCATACCTGCAGAGGTTTGGTTAAATAAATCATCTGCATGATAGACTACTACACAGCCTTTAAGAGAATGGAAGGATGTGGACATGAGATGGCCAGAATACATTCATTTGAAAGCAAATGAAGAATATACTATCATCCATGTGCAATTCACATGGAATTATGTCTGTCTACACTATGTCTGCAAAGCTAGGCCAGCGCTGTGGCAAGAGCTGCCTGGAGGGGGAGGAGGGAGAAATGAAGTCGAGGGCAAGAAAGGAGACGGGTTTTGTTTTGTTTCATGAGCATATATTATATACTCAAGAAATGTTACTGTTGGAGCCCTCCTCTTTGGGGGATGGGCTGGAGCTCAGAGGCAGAGCATTTGCCTGCCATATGCAATGGCCTGGGTTCAAGCCTTCCCACCACAAAAGCCAAACCAAATGAAACTAAACCCTGATCTTTATACCAACTCTGATTCACCAATGTTGGAAACACATTTTTGTCAAGTTGGCTAATTCCTGGACTATCTTAACCTGAACTTCTCTCTCTTTCAGTAGCAGACATGAGTTTGGTTATTACATTTCACTGTGAATTATTGGTCAAGCCAACCATGTACCTGGCCCTGGAGTCTTCACTTGAGGACAATAAGCTTAGAGAGATGACCTCCAAACATCTTTCTTTTGAAAGATGCTATGATTATGGCTCTCTGTTGTGTATTCAAAAAGAAAAACTGTATGATTAGTGTGCTTTGCAAGGGAATGAGCAGGGCTGAGGAGATGGCTCGGGAGCTAGAACGCTTGCTGTGTGAGTGTGGGGACCTGAGCCTGGATACTCAGATCCGCGCAAAGCTGGATGCAGCGGTTCATGTGCTCACACAGTGAGCCGTGAGGCAGACTCTGGAAGCTGGTGGGTCAGACCTCCTGGTGGACAGAGCACTTGACACATAAGAGACTGTCTCAAACAAGATGGACGTTGAGGTCACCCAGGACTGCCTGACCGCCAGACATTCGTCATGGCACATGCATGCCCACATACACATGAACACAGACACACAGACATCAGGCAAACAAAGAACCTTTGAGAGTCATTAAAAACAAGACCCCTGTACAGTCAATATTTTCACAGAACACTGCACTCCTCAACCACACTCCCTTTAATTTAAGATTTTCAAGTTTCTCTTTCATTTTTCTTCTGTCTTTGAAGCGCCACCAGAACAAAAGAAACAGACTCAACTGAAGAAATTTATTTGCTTTTCCCCTAAGTACATAGATGACATAATTATAGACAAGTTTGATGCGCAGGAAAACCCTCCTGTCCGCCTTTCTTCTTCTAAATGGATCATCACAATAATTTGTTTGTACAAATTTTAAAACAATACACAGCTTTCTTGGGCTGAAGCAATTGCAAGACCATATTGGTATTGGTATATTACAGCTACTTACAAGGTTTAAGAACAGCAATGGAGAAAAATAAGTTATTTAAATATTGATTTCATATACAGAAAGTGCAATGTTGTTAGTTGTCATATAACTTGCTCGACAGTTTGTTTTTCTTTTCTATCAATTTAAAAATCAAGATAACTTGGACACAAGACAGTTAGACTTTTCTGGAACCTCACTCAGCCCGCACACAGCAGCGATTTGGGAATCGACCTCAGCTCCGCTGCACCTGTGGAACACACTAGGCTGTGTCGGGGAAACACTTCTCACAGAGGAATCATTTCCAATTTCATCCACACCTGGGGTCAGGACAGAGAAAAGGGCCCCCAACTATGCAAGGCCATGAAAAGCTATTTGCTCTTATCATCTGGGAATGTAAATCGAAGTTTGGGCAGCTGCTTTCTCTGCGGACAGCTGAGACGCACAAATCACACACATTCTGGGTAGCTACCTGAGCCGAAATGCCTTTCCAGCTTTCTTTTGTGCTTTCCAAAGACAACAAGTTTCACCGTCACTCAAAATTCTGTACCAAATGCAACTGATCAAAACTGGATATTGCTAAAGCCTGCCACCTGTCCACTCACAGCCCTAGGGATAGCCCCAGGCCACCTCAGGGCCACACACCAACATTCAGGCTTTATTCAAACCAAATGAACTGTTAAAAGCAAAGAAAAAACAAACACTACAGATATATTGGAAGGGAGAGAGAGAAAGAGAGAGAGAGAGAGAGAGAGAGAGAGAGAGAGACACCACCTCAGCCCCTTCAGACATTCACACTAAATTCATGGTCCCTGAATTTGTTTTCCATGCAAAGGCAATGATTTCCAGAGTGATAAAAATATTGTTTGGCTTTCTCAAGACCTCTGGTGCTAGTTTGACTGAAAAGAAAAAACCCTACACTGAGAATGGGCTAAACCTTGGAAGTTCACGTGAGATTTCTCCTTCTCCCTTGGTACCGCTAACATGACTTTTTCTTGTCTCTTTACTCAGCTAAAATCGTGAGCAGAATCTCTTACGACGTCAGGCCAGGGTTACTTCAAAAGCATGAGACGCCTGTTTCTGAACACCAGTCCCACACCAGCACGTGAAACAACCCAGATGCTGTAGCTGGCTGAGAACCCTGCATCCCCACCCATGAGGGAGGCTTGGCCACCACCCAGGGGGCCAAGCATGAGGTCTTTCTTTAAGAGTCCAATAGGAATCCGGGGGCTTTGCCTTTTTAGTCCAACTTGTCTCGACTTCTTCCCACGGCATCTTACAGAAGGTGAGTGAGACTGAGGGAACATAGTGTTATTTTAAATGCATATCGAAGTGTGAAAAATAAAATAAAATAAAAAAGACATCACCTGAGAATGTCCCTTTCCTCAGAGCCAGGGCTTCAGCCATATGAAGCCCATGGTCGGGCTGGTTTTGTTATTAAGAAAACCACTTGCCCTCCTCTCCTGAGGGAAATCGTGTTCTAATGATCTAGTGACATATCAGAGGACTTTTGATCCAGGCTGTGTTCAAAGCGCCTCTGTGAAAACTTGAGCCTTCACATGATGCTTGAGAGAAAAACACTGCATGGCAAACCGATGGCACCAGGCATCTGTCTAAGTCTGCCGATTACTAGGAAACCAGACATCAGACAAGAAGAGGAGAGATTACACTGAATCACAGCTGGAAGAACAGTTGAAAAGATGCAGAGTTGAACACACAGCCAATGTGGCTTGTCTGGCTCCATGATGAACCTTTGAGTTAAAATAATTATCTAAGTAACAAATGAGAGATAAAAAACAATTGTAGAACTGGCCAAAAAGGAAAAAAAAAGTAAAACAACAAACCAACAAACTGCATGTAACTACTTCCCTTTTTAGAAAAAAAAAATCTTTCTGAGATACGCAACACGACAATGACTTTCTGCCGAGGTCATCCACTAGCTGAGACCGGGTTTTGGAATGGGCGTGGTCAGGATTCCGTGTAAATGCTGCGGCACCGTGGCCACCACTGCATCGTGGCCACCACTGCATCGTGGCCACCACGACGGGCACTCACTAAAGAGCGTGGGATGAAGGGCCGTTCCACACGTGCTCACGTGAACATACGTGCCCCTCTGTGAGTACAGATGGACTTGTACTGAAATTGTGGTTAGTTTAAAAGCTAAAAGCCAACGTGAAATGTGGGCCTGGTAGTCACCCCTATAAAATAAACCAGGTTAGAACGAGACTGTTAAAAAAAAAAAGGCTATTTTTGCTGAAAACACCCCCAATACGTTAGATGGCAGTCTAAGCTGAAGATCTGGAACTAGGGTTAAGGGTTGCGGACACTAGATAGATAACTGATTAAAAGTTTATATTAAGGCAAACAAAAGCTAATTGCTAGAAAGCAATTAAAATGTCTCTTGTTTATCTACAGGAGAGCAGGGCTGTCCCGCTCCTGGTGTAGTCCTCCGCTCTCACTTCTGAACGGAGGAGTCTGGGCAATAGTGGACAGTAAGTTCAGAGTCTGTTGCTTTGGCCTAGCTCGCTCAGCCCATCGGGCTCCGGCATCCAGCGGGGTGACCGACAGGTGGCCAAGGGCACCATCAGACACGAGCGGGCTGCCTTGCCCTCTTCTAGCCCCTCTGCCAGCACAAAGACAGACTGGATACACCGTGTTCGCAATTAAGTTGGCATCTTGGCTCTTCTGTGTCTGAAAACAAAACTAAGTGCTTGTCTTGCCTTTGGGGATGGAAGAGAACCACACCGATTTCCTTGGCATGGAGGGGTACTTTTTCCTCGGTTCTGGTACCAATCCTGGTCTGGGAGCCCCACGTGGGGTCTTTCCTTCTGGATCAGGTCAACCCCAGCAGATTTAGAGGGATTGTATCAGCTTTGCAAGCACAGTGGAAGGCTGGCTCTTGTCCAAGGAGGGCCATGGTAGGCTTGGCTACATGGCCTCAGGGCTTGGTGGCAGTTTGAAGAGTCTGGCTGCGGATATGAGCTTCCTTATGTGTCTCTCCTCTGTGATGCCGGCCTCCTGAAGGCAAGTGGGGGACAGGGAAGGCACTTGGCTCAGCATGCTGAACCCTGCGTCAGAAAGGGTGCTGGTGTACATGGGCAGGCCAATGGAAATGAGCCAATCCGACAGAGAGGCAACACATCCAGGAGAGAGGGGCTTTCTGCAGATTTCCGTCAGCCCGCCACTTGGGATCTGGGTAAATAAGGAAAGTCATGTCATGAAGATTGCACAGGTACCATGAGAGGGTTACTTTCTGTTGGCTAAGAGGGATGGGACTAAGCTATGCCATGGCTAAGAGATGTCAAACATCAAGAACTCTGCTCAAAAATGAGAAAGACTTTCAAGGATTATTCTAGAAGATTCCAGAAGGAATCTGGGATTAGATTAAATCCCAGTTATGTGCGTAAGGCTCCAAGCTGCAGGCATTTACATATGTCCCGCTATTTCTGTCTCCACGAAATCCCTTAACGAAGGAGAACTGCAGAGACAAACAGGTGTGGCCGTGTTGAAAACGGTGCTCAGTGGGTAGGGTTTTGTAAAGGGTCACCTCTCCTGTATTTGACCCTATAGTAACAACCAGAAAACGAAATATCTAAATGTACACGGTTAGTCAACAGTTTAAAATCTAATAATATCCAGAGTTGACTAGGGCAGAGAAACGGTTGTTAAAACCTGATTGGTAGGTACAGAGAAGGCTGTCTCTCGGAAGCAGATATGCAGGGTGTCAAAGCCCACACAATGTGTGTAATTGTGCGTGTACTCATGTTCACGAAGGTGCACAATGTGTGTGTAGAGGTCAGAGGTCAACCTTCCACGTCCTTACTCAGGAGCCGTCCATCTTTTATTTTGAAGCAGGGCTTCCGGCTTTCATTTGGAATGGGCTGACTCAGCCAGACTGGGTGCTCAGTGAGCTCCGGGGATCCACTGTCTCTGCCTCCCGAGCGGCACTTAAGTATGGGCCATGACCTATGATGTTATAGAGGTAAGATCTGGGTCCCATGCTTGTGTGTTTTGCTCGCTGGGCCATCTCTCCAGCCCTGATTTTGTACAATCTTGAAGAAGTGAACTCTCATAAAAGTATAGAAATCTTCAGATATTATTGAGAATTCCACAGATATATTAAAAAAAAAAACAAGCTGCTTTTCACTATATCATTTAAAATAAAACACTTGGAGAAAAAGCCCTAAACATTTATTGATACATAATTGGCTAAACCATAGAATATTCACTTAATAAAAACCATGGAATCTTGGTCGTAAGAAAAATATTTTACTAAAACAGATTCGTGATCTCATAAGTAAAAACAGCGAGGCTTAAAACTGTGCATTTCTTCTTTCACATGTGCACAGAAATGACCCGTTGAAAATTGACAAGTGGAAGTTTTATATCCTTGGGACATACAGCGTTGGTGTTTGGAGAAATGCAGAATATCGAAGCCAAACTTCCTAACACATATTCACTCTGTCCCACTCCACAGAGCTTTCTCTCATAGACTAAGAATAAAGTCTGCTCAGTGCCTTCCGAGTATATAACACACCGATGTCAACTGCAATTCCCCTGGGGTGCACAGAGATTCCTTGAACTTATTCGTCTTATTTAACTAAAATGGTCTTAGCCTGAGCATCCTACCATGATGCCTGCAATCCCAGTGTTCAAAAAGCTGAGGCAGGAGGTTCACAAATTGAAAGCTAACCTGAACTACACAATGAGGCCATTCCTAAACAAACAAAAGTCGGCGGTGTGGCTCAGGGGCAGAGGCCTTTTCTACCACGTATAAACCCCTTCAAAAAACGAAATCAAAATCTAAGCAGACCATGTTATTTTCTTCCCAGGGCTCTAGCAAGCCCTTGTGCTGCTAACACTTGCCAGCCAGGGGCTTGTAACTACATGTACTACAGAATGCTATGGGTTCCTCCCCAAAATGTGGGCTGCTCACCGCCATACGATGCTGCTTCCGAAGTAGCTTCACCCGGATCTGGTCCATATTGGTGGCAACGTCCCTCTCAGGCTGATCTAAGTCTTCGGCATATCTCTGCACCAGAGCTTCAGGGATCCCACAGCGGCCATGCTGCCAGGGGAAAGAGGAGTGGGGTATGAATGGTGGTACAGACATTTCCCCCACCTAAGATCCAACAAACGTGAAGGCTTTGCTCTCAGAAAATAACACCAAGGGTTACTTCAAAAGGAGCACGTCCCGTTTATTACTGGGACAGACACTTGACAAGGAGCAAGCGTATATCTTCATCTTCCAGACACCAATAAGCTCTAAATATTTCAAAACAGGACTAAGACAACACAATCCTCTATTTTCCGATGCCTGAAACTCACTTTTACAAAACTCAGTGCCTTAGTGTGGCTGAGCATGGTCCCTAATCTGTGGAAAGCCAAGCCATCACTCCACAGATCCTATTTGCCCTTCATCTGAGAAGACGCCACTGTCACACCCGGGCACATTTACTGCACAAGTCTCCCCATTTCCCCTTCAGAGCTACACAGCCATCAGTATCAAAGGGGACAGGGGCTGTTCTTGGGAGGCACTGATGATCATAAGAATTTAACGACAGCGACTCTTGGGAACACGTTATGACAGAAGATGCATTTCCCGAAGAAAAGCACAGCCTCTTCTATTATCACCGATTTGTCTTCAAAGTCGCTTTGGTGTCGGTACGTTTTTCTCTTTTCAAACAGAACCGTGTTTCATCGCAGATGTGAATGGTTTGGGTGCATTAGGGTTTTCACATCATGCCTCCCAGCTCCTTGGCGTGTAATTGCTGTCACACGCCAGAACAGGACACTAAACTGGAAGGCTCGACAGTTTGCTAGGTATGCTCCCAGCAACTGTATTTGCTTACAGCAATCTGACAGGGAAGAGATAACACGGGTTATTTGAAAACCCCGGTTGAACTACACAGGAAGGAACACACACTGCCTGCGGGCTATGTACCCTAAATTCAGGTCTCTCTTGCTATTACACCATCCCATTAGGGAACCAGTTCTGGTACTAACTGTGCTCCCTGATAAGCGCAGCTGCCAAAAACTAAAACCAAGCAAGGGGGAAAGGAAACCATGAAGCTGCATTTGTACTGAATCCCGGGGTAAAGGGTACATTTCCCGCTCACAGAGGCCATAGGTAGAATGCACCATGCTGTCTCCACAGCACTTGTGGTTGCGGCCTTTCCCTTCCCTGGCTCTCATTTGAGAAAAACAACAGTCAGAGGCCCTGAGGCCCAAGCCTTGGATACCTTATCAGAGTAGGGCTCCTCGGTGAGATCAATGCCCTCAGCTTGCAGCTTGTTCTCGGTGAGCATCTCCAGGTCCACGCCCCGGACGCAGGAAACCTTCCTGCTCAGCGCTGGGCCCAGCTTCACACCATGCTCTTGCAGGCTGGTGCTCTCGGGCAGCTCTGCCAGCCACGGCGGAGGTCTCGCACAGGTTGGGCTGCCCGGCTCAGTTCCCGAGGGAGGCCTGGGCTCCCGGGGAGAGGGGCAGTCACAGGGGCTGACAGGACTGGCAGGGCTGGCCTTCTTCAGCGGCAGGGTGGGCGCCTCCAGGCTGGGGACCAGGTGCAAGCCATTGGCCAGGCGCTCTCGATTCTTCTTGGCAGGCACAGGTGGGGGCTGCGATGGATGTCTGGGCTGTGTCCTGGTCTCAGGGGCGCTCTGTTCCCCATCTACCCCTTCTTTGGTGCCCAGGGGGTGGTGGTCATGTCCTTTTCTGTGACCCTCAAGAGACGTCCTTATTAAGCCAGGTTTAACTGGAGGCTGAGCCTCTAAATTTCTGGGAACACACTGAGGAGGAGATACGCCAAGATTAGAGGTCACTGTGGGGCCATCCAGTTTCTTAGCCATCATTTTTGGGGGCTCAGAAAATCCCTTGCTTTGGGTCAGAAGCATCCCGTCTTCCGCAGTAGGATCTCTGCCTCGGGGCTGAGCCTCGGAGGAACAGGCAGACGTCTTTTGTGGCACTTCCGGTACGTTCTGAGGACAGGCTTCCTGCACCTTGGTAGGTACATCGTTGCCGGCATCAGCGTCACCCTGAAGGTCATCCAGGGAATGGGATCGGGGCCAACTTTCCACGGACTGAGGACCCTCCAGGGTTTCACAGCTGCGACAGATGGAGACAGGGAGGCTCCTTCGGTTTTTATTCGAACCAGTCCCACAGGGCACATCTCCGCACTGGGCAGTGTCCGGGGCTAGACCTCGGCCCAACCTGCCTTCCTCTCCCTGCTGGCGCACCTCCACTGATTTTGTTAACGGCAATGTCGGGTAATTGCCTGGCTGGCTCCTGTTGAAAGACTTCAAGTTGGACTCTGTGGACGACTTGGTAGACAGCACGCTGGGTTTTTGAGTTTTGCCTTGAGAGAAAGAGATATTTTTCAACCACGTTTTAAAGTCACTGACATGAAGGTACAAACATGGGCTGGTAGGGGACATAATTCTTGCATCAACAAAACTTTCACTTAGGACACTGAAAAATGTAGGGTGGTTAGGGACCCACTTTTATTTTTATAAAGAATTCTGGTCTCATTAAAGTACTTATATTGGTGGAAACGAATTGGTTATGTGGATAAAATGCTGCGCCAAGCAGAAGCAGCCGAGGGTTAATGTCTGTTCCAAGCTGCATTCAGTATAGAAGGTTGATTGGCTATGCACGCCCTACTCAGAAACCAAGCCGTAAGATCTGTTTGGCGGCTTGACTTTCTGAACTGATTTCTTAGCGTGGGTTCTACGAGTGGTCCCCACAATGGGTGATTAAAACAAAACAGCACGTAAGTCATCCTTTCCTTGCTGCTACTCTACTTGAATACATTTACACAAGAACGACGAGGAGGCAGCTTTGATACTGACTGGTAAACAAGCTGCAGGGAGTGTTTTCCAGAGACCATCTACAAAATACTTACTCGGACACTTCTAGTGCAGCAACTGATTAAAGCGAATCGCTAGACTGTTAGCTGAACATCAGGCAGACGTAACCCAGCAATCTGATAGCTTCTGATTTATATTTACAGCGGCAGCTACTGTGTGACACGCTTTACTGGGAACATGCTGTGATCACGTAGGTATGTGTGTAGCATAGGTAAGCTCATGCTCATTGACCATGTAGGTATGGGGTAGGGACAGGCAAGCGCATGATCACTGACTATGTAAGCATGTATATAGCACAGGCAAGCTTATGATCACTGACTATTTAGGCATGTGTTTAAGCCCAGGCAACTCATACACACACACACACCTATGGCGCTTTGTCTCTTCTTTTGATAATGACATATATTGTGTCCCTGATCTGATAAACCTGAGAATACTCCAGGTAACAAAACATCTGAGCCACGTGATTAAGTTACTCTACAAAAGGATGAAAACATCACAACTCTTTGTCAGGCTTGGAAGGTACAAAAAAATGGCTGTGTCTAATCACTGAAAAGCTAGCATATTATTAATATAGCTAAGAGGTTCCCCCCACCAACCTATCAATAAACATCCTGAATTCAGTATTTTAATTTTGAACTCTTAAGTCCCCCCTTTGAGCATTATCACCCTTTCAATGTGATCCGCAAAGAGCAGCAGGGAGAAATCAGGCTGTGGACCCACACGATAGGGAGAGCAAGAAAACGGGTTGGACGGTGCCCACGCAATAAGGGAAGAAGCTGCTTCAGGGCAAACAGAAGGCTATCTTTGATAAAAAGTCTCTCTGTAAGGCAGTAGAGATGAAGGAAATGGAACAGAAAGAAAGGCCCGGGGCTCTAGCAGTACAAGCGATTTGGCCTTCATCAGCAGGGAGAAAAAGAGCCTTCATTCATGATTTCACAGCTTTCTAAGCTTCCTCAAACCTCAAACTGATAATATGAAGAGTTTCATGCCAAGCATAACTACAGCCCCTAAGTCTGGCCGATGAGAACAGCTCTCTCCTCAACTGGACTTTTTATTAACGAGGCCATCCTTTTTGAAAAGACCCCAATCAGCATATGAAATATTTTACATCCTGCAAAGCAGAGAGGCCTTGTCAAATGGCATGCGTCCTCTATGAAGAAGTTCATATTGCAAACCCTTCCTGGATCTCTCCACTATTCAACGGCAATGTACTAGCCCCTTCTTCGGAGGTCACTATTCTGTTGCTACATGGAGATATGGCCTACGGTTATGACTCAATGTATTGGCTACCATCCCGTTTCTCATTAACAGAAGAATCGCCACAGCTAAATGGAAAAGAAATGCTTCAGAGAGCAGACTATATGAAAGCTTAAAAGTCAGCTGAAATAGAAAACTCTTAACACTCATGGAGCACAAGCTTTGGAAATATGTTTTCCTCTCATTACCTCCCAACCTACACCATGTATGTATCAATGCCAAGTTCACATTCTTCATATAGAAAAGAGCCCTGACTTCCCCTGAAATCTAAGCATGGCTCACCAGGGGATTTCATCAAGTTCACCAAGAAGTTTTCCTAAGTTCTTCTGGGCACTAAACCCTTTGGCAGTGCTATCTTCCTTTCCGGACTTACCAGGCCAGCACTGCTGGGGTTAATTTACCAGACTGCTTCAGGGACAGAAAGTTACTAACAGAAAAGAAAAATGCCTCCCAAACCTACCCGAAGATTTGCTGTTTGCTAAAAATGACAGTGTGCCGGGCTCCTGGGTGGGTTTGCGTTGCACTGACCAGGGCTATCTAAATGTGAAGCATCAGAGGACCTGCTTATCTTCCAAAATGACAGAACATTCTGGGTGGCAGAGCTTAAGGGTACATTGCTAGGTTCCCATGATGCTTATCAGAATCGACATCAGTGTGAGGTGGGTGAGATGCCCAGGGTGCCAATGCAGAGGTGGGGTTACTTTACGAGTATGGTTGGTAACTGGAGTAAGCTCCTCATGAGAATTTGAACCCAGCTTTTATTTGCCTTATCTTAGAACTGGTTTGGGTACTCCTCAAAATAACTCTCCCATGCTATTTGTTTTTAAGCATGATATACATAAAGAAACACATTTTTATGTCTGCCATCCAACAGACACACGTGAAGTAAAGACTACAGTAATGTTACTAATGATTCTAACCTGACCATATGGAACGTGTTGATTTCTACCGCGTCCTACAAAACCATTATCCATGGGTCACTAAACTGACTTCACAAGTAACTAACAAACTGCAACCTATAGCTTAAGATGGCTTGCTTCAGCACATGTGAAAAAATAGCCTAACCTGTTAGTACCAGATGAGAATTCCAATAGCTGGTATATGCTATGGAACCCGGGTATGCTCTTCTATCGTCTTCAAGTGTCCAACAGAGCTTAGGACATGACAGCAGTATGACCTCTTTACTACTGCTTCTAATCTTACAATAACAGGAATTCAGGGCATACCACAGGAAGCCACAGTCCCCTGCCATGACATTTACCCTCTCTGCCTTATTCCGCTTAAGACCTTGGTTCAGTATGGAGGAGGCTTTAGGAGTTTTATATCGTCTGCTTCCCAACAGTTAGGAGAGAGAAGCCACAAATAAGACACGTGGCCCTTTTAGTCATCCTCTCTAGGGGCAATTGCTTCCGGAATCGGGCTATGCAGCTACGACATACAGAACACGTCTGCCAGGGTACCCTTGATGGATGGTCAACTGGTTAAATTGTTTTCCTTATGGGCCTAATCATTCCCAGCACTGAGATGCTGGTAGTTACTATGTGAAGAAAAGGGCACAAGAGACACACAATTTAGGTTTTATGGCCGCAGGTATTTTAGGCAGAATTTATAAACTTCACGCAGCAGCCAGGAGGAATGAGCACAGATGCTAACTGAAGAGCGGTGGGGGACGAGGCCCGAAATGGAAAGATGACCCGTGGCTTCATTGCCAGACAAGAATCGAAGCTTTGGAGAGAATATTCTTACACATTTGAAGCTGGGAATTGCTGAAGCTTGTTCTAGAAGTTAGCGCAAACATTACCATTTTCCAAGTGCTCACTGCTTTCATAGCATCCGGAGTCTCGTGGGGAACATCCGCTCAGGCCTTGGCTGTCCACCAGCAGTTTCTCCTGTGACCCAGACTGGTCACTGTTACCTGGGGATGAAGTACACAGAGGGGTGTCACCAGGAGCCCCAAAGTCAGTCAGATTTTCGTCCTTTGCTACTGACACCTGTGCTTAGTCTAACTAAAGTGAAAATGAGCTAATGAAATCAGAACACTTCTCTTTCAAGGAGCATATCCACCATGTGAGGATAAAGTTGGCGTCAGAGAGCCCAGGGTTGAAATATGCCGAGAACCCCCAAGCTATCCAAACAGTGGCAAACTGAAGCCATGGGACAGAGGAGAATGCAGAGTGCGGTGCTGGCAAGGAGGAGGGCACAGCCAAGTGATGAGGCTTTCAGCAGGAGCAGTGTGAGTGAGCGCGGCTTGTGCGAGGGGGACAGGGTCAAGCGATTCCAGGCACCTGGCCGGCTTGCCCTTCAGCTCATTTATATTATAGGCTCTTCAAACTCGGGAGCTTATATAAAATATTGCTCTATTAGCATCGGAGAATATTGTTAGCCTGTGGTAACGATATGAGCCTGTTGTATTGCCTCGGTCAGAGGAAGGCTGGTGAGAGAGGAACAGATCTTTTGTCTTCTGGAGTGTTGAAAGTCTCTGTTCTTTTGACAGTTCTCCCTTGCCCTTGGGTAAGCATTTTCTATTCCCCACACCCAGACTGAGAAAGGTGTTCAGACCCTTGGACTGGCAGATGGAACAGTCCCAGCTTGGGCAACCCATCCATAAAGAAGCATCATTTTTTTGTCAATCAGACCTCAGTCAAGGCTGGGGAAAACCAGGAGGCAAGTTAACCATGCTGTTTCAGGGAATCTCCCTGGAGTAAAGCATGCGGGGAAACGATGTGAGCATTCAACTCCCAGGCAGCATGGCTGTGTTTTCTAGAGAGGGAGCCCAGGGAGCCCAGGCCGCTGAGGCTTCTCTACACACAGAGCGTCTTTGGATAATTATGTGGAGAAAGAACTTGGTCACAGAAAACGAAAACCAAGAGAATATTTTCTACACAAATAGCTAGTCTCAAAGACAAATGGCTTTAATTTATTTTTTCTTTCCCTTTGCCGCTCACCTGCCCACACCAACCACATACACACACACAAAGAAAAAAGGAAGAAATCAATAAGGCAGAACTATGATGCCTTTTCCCAGATCATCAGAATGAATGTGGGAGGAGGCTGAGGGCTATGACGTCAGGCCCGTGCTGGCGGGTTCCCAGTTCCCTTTACACTGCCTGCCTGTCTTCCTTAGAGGGAAAGTGAATGATGCCACAGAGTCTGTCAGAAAAACTTCTCAAAGTATACTCCAAAAGAGTGCTAATTACCAAACGATTAGTGAGAGATTAACAAATTAGAAGCCCATGAGCGAGCAAATACCGTCCCTCCTTCCGCAAACAACCTCACACTGGAACATTCTACAGCAATGCTCTCATCCTGTGGAAGAGCCTGCGGATTTGGACCGGCCTTTGTTCTTGTCTAGCATGCTATTTAGGAAAATGATACTCACAAATGAAAGCTTTGGGATGTCTTTTGCTACCCAGAAAGAGGGATCACTCATGTGTTCCCTGTGCCGACAGTTTGGTGTAGCAGACAGAGCAGCAACACAGGCTGCAGAGTGCCTACTAGGGCATAGAAAAGAAAACACGGGACTCCTGCCGAGGTTGTGAAGTGCATCCTGGGAACCCGCCTTACCAGGCATTATTAAATCCTGTCCTTACAGAAAAGGAAAGACTTTCTCTCATGCCTGAGAACCATGGCACAGTTCACAGTCACGTGGGACACATACGACACGGGACTAGAGCACCATTTTCACAAGAAGAAAGAAAGGTCTTCTGCGTCTAGACCCTTCTGCTACGCTTGCTAGCATCAATGGCAACAGAGAAAAGACTCAAGGTACAGAGGAAGAAGCCAGTTGTCAGTCAAACAAGATCAGAAGGGCTGGAGTCCCATTTGGGCACAAGCTGAATGGACTCAGAATGCTGGGTCTAAAGCTCTCCCCTGCCAAGCCACTCACGCGTGAGCATGCACATGGGCGGGATTTGCAAAGACACTGAGTTGCCCAAACATCAAAAGCAATGGCACATAAACACACACACCGTTTTCTAGAGAGCAGTTTCCTTGGAAACGGGGGGAGATGGGGTTCTTGGGAAGCCCCTTCAAAGGGTTTAGAGTATTTTCTATATGGCGGACTGATCACCGCCCCTGAATTTGCGAAGTGCTCCTGCACACATTTGTTCAACTTTTCTCTGTGCCTCCCGCATGCTTCAAATAATCTTTAATTAAAAGTCTTATATATAAAAAAAAAAAGATCACCTCCCTTCTTTTAGTCAGGGTCTCTCTCCCTATAGCCTTTCAGTAATCCTGCCATACTTGTGTCAACGGTCAATTCCCTGGGAAACAGTTAGTGGAGACTACAGCTATGAGCCACCGTGGCCATAGCCACCGTGGCCAGCTTCGAAGGACTGTTTCTATTGAGCGGAATACCTAACATTGGTTAAGATGGCAAATGATATGTTATACGTCTTCTATTGCAATATTTTTTAAAGGTAAACCATTTAAGGGCTCTTTTCATTTAGAGGACGTAGAAGAGCTGGTAATCTCCAAATGGAGGCCGACTGCAGGCCCCCTTCCCTCGTCTCCTGGGAGGACACCAGCTCGGTCTGGCTTCCAAGCCATGCTAGAGATGTATTAGTTTCAGTGGAAGCGAGCTAGATCACTTCAGGATATTCCCACATTTCTCTGGGAACCTTACTAGTGCTCTCCATCTCGACAAACCCAACTTGGCAGAACAGTACTGGGCTTCTCCAAGTGACTGAGGGACCTGGAGGGAGGTTTTCTTCATTACAATGACTTTAACTGCATTGGATGGGATGTCTTACATCACTAGGCCACATCTGGATATGACTTCTCAACACTGATTAGAACCACCGAGCCCCAAAGCCTTTGCTTCAGGATCAATAAAAGGAGATACTATTTTAGGTATCAGAGAAATTACAAACAATGGAAACGCATAGACCCAAAATGGGATTTATGAAGAAACAAGGAGTCCGTGTGAGCCTCCAAGTTAGCATCACGGCGGATAACGATATCCTATAAAACAATTCTGGTACAAATCTTACTTAGGCTATGAGCCTGGGACAATGGGTCTGAGCCAATGTGTTTATGTCAAACTCGGCTCAGATCCCTGCCGATGTGCAGGATTTAGCTTTGCTCTTCTGACATCTAAATGAAACAGGAAATGTAACGGATGATGTATATAAGCCAGCTGTCCTCCATGGTTGGGGAAGAGTAAATGGCAGATAATTCGGAGCAGATGTGGTCCAGGGGAACAGATGGTTCAACTCTAATTCATATTGATAGAGCAGGTCAGCCACACCAGTCACTAGGCAGGCTGTTTACACACAACCTGGCTGGAGACCCAGGGTATCTCTAAAGGGTCAGATGCTACAGAGACCAGGTCACGAAACGCCACAGCAGGTCATACCCACCCCGCCCCATACCACCCGAAGCCTGGACCTGAAGGATGCCTGTTTACCTCATGTATTAATTTCTTCTCCTGAGGCTGTGATAAAGGCTCCATCAAAGCAGCTGAAGAGTTTATTAAGGGTGTGGGGGAAAGTCCATCCTGGTGGGCAAACTGTGGCTGTGGGCGCTTGAGCAGTTGGCCACATGGCAGTCACAGTCAGCAGACGGAGATGAACGTGAGTACACGGTCACACTCTCCTCTATTTAGTCCAGGACCTCAGCCCACACAAGGGCAACACCCACAGCCAAGGTGTGTCCTTCCACCTCAGTGGCCCTCATCCACCCACTCCTTCACAGGTGTGCTCCACGGCTAATTTATTCTAGAGAAGTCCTCACAGATGTGTCCAAAGGCTGGGCTCCTACGTGATCTCGATGTCAAGCTGACATCAGCTAAGGTTCAGAATTCTATTGACAGTGATAGCATTCCTTCCTGTTTCTGGTTAATTTAAAGGGTGAATTTACTGACACAGTTGCTTCCTTTTCTCCTGGGTCTTATGCATCCAGAAAATACAAATGTTCCTCAGTTTATAACCGTATGCTCGGATAGTATAAGCTAGCATGCACACAATAGCCCGAATCCAGCGAACGTCCCAGTCAACAAGCTGGGACAGAGTGGAGAGTAAGCGGCTGTCAATCATCTCAGGCTGACCAGGGACTCCAGCTCAGCACTGAAAGCTTGCAGACAGCCTATTCCTTGCCTAGAAAAAGAACGGGACTCAAAATTCCGAGTATAGTTTCTAGCAACTGTTAATTGCTTTCCTGGCATCAGAAAAGCAAGAAAATTTTAAGCTGGGGACCATTTATAATCATTTATAATACGTAACTCTTCCCCATCATCAACCATGGTTTAGGCCTGTCTTTCAGTGATAGAAATCCATTAGCTACTGGTACCCAGGAAGCACGGAAAGAAAATGCACTTGAATTCAAGAACTGGAAAGGATATTTCCTCCATGATGAATCAGTTTTAGAGGTTCTTTTTTTTTTTTTGTCAGACTGAAGAATAAAGAACATAAGTCCGGCTTAGCAGAGAACAGCAATGGAGGCAATGAAAACCGTGAATGCCCTGAACTCTGTTCACAGGGCATGAAAATAAGCTCTCGTATTTAGTTTGGGAATTCCTGCCCCACAGACTCACTTCAGAGGATATTTCCTTCTTTAACGGAAACTAATAAGCCTATTCAATAGGAAAAAAACTCATGCTTCAGAAAATGGTTAACTCTTAGATGGGCAAAGAGACGCCTAGGTCATCAGCCATTTTGTTGTTGTTTTGGCTTGTTTTTGTTTACCCAGGGATTTTGATTGACCTGCTGAAGAGGGCACATTCCATCAAGAACAAGGTAGAGCCTACTGGTTCCTCAGAGAGCCCCTGGGGCAGCATGCCTTTTACCCCACACTGACAGGCATGTCTGGTCTGTGAACTGTCTTGTCATAATAGGAAATTAACCTTGGCTCTGGAAAGAACGAGACCAGCTGAGTAACTCCAGGAACTCTAAGCACATGATTCGAGGCCCATTGGTGACAATAATAATCATGATGATATCCATCTAGCAGTGTGTGTGTCTGTGTGTGTGTGTGTGTGTGTGTGTGTCTGTGTCTGTGTCTGTGTCTGAACTTACTGTCATATTCCTGTAACAGCTCCACCGCCGTCAAGAGCACTGCTCTGTGTTCTGGGTCCCTGATATTTAATTCATCTAAGTCTTCTTCCTCCAGGAGCTTGAAGGTGTCCAGGTCTTCATAGCCATTGAACAAGAAAGTGGGCATGTGTTCCTATGAAGTAGAACAAGGAGATCAAAGGGAGTCCACGGCCTAGCAGTATGATGCATGTCCAAAAACTAGCCTGAGACCCCCTCGGACTTCTTCCCATAACAGCTTTTATGCTAACCAAGGGACGAGTATCATTTGTAATACATGTGGTGGCTCACAGTCTTCCAGGGTAGTAGGCAGATAGGGGTGTAGTGCTCACTCACTGATGGCTTGAGACGATACCGGCTGCACGCTGTGGTGGTGGATCCCACTTACTGACACTGCCACCGTGCCCCAGACAGGAACTAATTCCTTTATCACCACATGGCCCATGGTAGAAAAACTACTTTTACATTTGGAGGGCTTATTAAAATTCAACTTAGCAAAACCTCTGAATTTCTCCAGAGCAAAATGTGTTATAAGTTGAAAACCAGAACCTACTACTGTAGGAATAATCTTCTAGAAGGCACTGGGAGGTACAGCAAGGGAGAGGTAAGAAGGCGGGTGGTCTCACAGTCCCGTGGAGGTGGCTGTGAGCAGGATACTGATACCGAGCTTATGCTGTGCTATCGCCTTCCTAGAGGTCAAGGGCAACATCAGGCTGCGGCTAACTAGTCCTGTCAAGTACTGGTGGTATTAGTGAGTCACACTCGCAACATGACATAGGTCACCTGCCCAGTTTAGGACTAGGACACGGTATGACACGTGTAATTAGTGACTGACTTTGAGGTTGATCCGATCCAGGAGATCCTCCACAGACTTCGGCTGGGGTGGTCTTCCCTTCCTCTTCCTCCTGGCAGGCCGCTTGGGCTTCTCCTCTTCCTCGTTCAGCACATCCACGTAGATGAACTTGAACGTGCCGACTTTGTTGTTCAAGAGCCCCATCCAGGTGCCCATGGGTGGCTTGCTGATTATATCAATGATGTCTCCTTTCTGCAGCCCAGGGAACAGAGATTTTCCGTTAGCCACATTGCTAAGCAGGAGCAATGACATAATCCAGAGAGCAGGGGAAATGCTACAAAATTAGGATTCGAATATTTGAATAGTCAGCTTCCTGCTTAAATTTTGTGTGTGTTTATATGCAGGAATCATGCAGATGTGTTGGTGTGCTGTATGCTTATGTGCATGTGGGGACCAGAGGTAAATGTCCAGTCGTTTTCTATATGGCATTCTCTCTTATTTTTGAGACAGGGATTCTCACTGAATCTAGATTCCATCAATTGGCTGGCTGACCAATAAGCTCCGGGGATTAGTCCACCTGTCTCGACACCCACAGAACTTGGTTTATAGGTTGCACCACCGTACCCAGCTTTTACACAGGTACCGGGGATTTGAACTTGGGTCCTCGTGCTTTGGGTAACAAGCATGTTACTGACTAAGTCATCACTCCAGCCCCACAGG
Organism: Microtus ochrogaster; assembly: GCF_000317375.1. Classification (NCBI taxonomy): domain Eukaryota; kingdom Metazoa; phylum Chordata; class Mammalia; order Rodentia; family Cricetidae; genus Microtus; species Microtus ochrogaster. Next base: position 1,357,065 of record NW_004949180.1, read on the forward strand.
TCACCGTCCTAAATGACCGAGACAGGATATGATCGGGAGCTTGGCAGAGGGCAGATAGAACACTCTAACTGTGTTTGATGCCATGCTGATCCCAGGTTACAACCTTCCCTGCCTCCTGGTCTTCAGGGTCAGGTGGGCCTTGGGTGTCACAAATGTTCTCAGATTGCCTACCTTGACTCCTGGAATAGCATCCTAGTCCTGGGGAAAGAGCTTGCCACCAGTCACAAGAGGGTGTCCCCTAACTTGTGGCCACATCCTATTCTAGGTTCCCTGTAAGCATCTTTGTTATACAAATACAGGGCAGCTATTCCCTTCAGATAAAGGAAACATAGAAGAAGGACCATGGAAGTTCTAGAAGGAATCTGGGGTCAAAAGACAGCTCCAGGGAGAAAGTGGTGGTAACAGAGGGTTAATGTACATCTTCCGCATCCTTGACCACTGTCTGCTTCTATTTTATTCTCGTTATAAAGGAGACCAGTGGGGTCAAGGTGGCCATGACTAAAACCATGGGCTAGTCTGGATGATAAGTCTGTACGCATCCAATAGCAGGGAGGACAGAAACCCTTCCCAAGAGACAAGAGAGCTTGGGTTAGTTGTCCAAGACCAGGGAAAAGCCTACCTTGAGCTTCAGAGAGTCTGTGTCATAAGGACTGGGGGTGAAGTCAGTGTGCACTCGGGCACGGCCACAGAAGGGACCCCGGTAGGGTGGCTCTTCGTCATCACCATCTTCCGACTTGACGCTTTCCCTGTTGCTGGTGGAGGAATCGGTGGTACTCACGGTCTGACCACCTGCATTGGGAGAACAGGATGTACAGGGGTAAGCACAGCCTTCCCACATAAGGAAGAGGAAAGGTACGGCTAGCACTGTGTATTGGAAGAGGCTCAGGAAGGGAAGCTATGAGCCATAGCAGTACGACAGGATCACCACTGGGCCATGCATGACTCTGACTGAAATCCTAACTTGTTCCTTAGGTGACACGGGGCTCCCAACATCTTATCCTCATGATAGGAATCCTTGGGCCATTGACTCAGCAGAGAACGAAGCTGCAATGCCAGGCCCTGGCACTTAGCACTTAGTGCCCCCAGTGTAGATTCACCATTTCTCCCATGTATTACAGGGAGGAAACAAAACTAGCAGTAGAGTAACTTGCCTGAGAGAGAGAACATAAAGTTCTGGATTTACACGCTACCTCCTCCTGCTCACTGTTCAGCCAACACCAGCCATCGCTGGTCCTGGGAAAGTTTACTTATATCTGCTATCAATATTTAGAATTCCTTCCCTTGCTCAGATCCCTGTATTTTGTGGTCATCTCCATGCATGCTGACCATTGGCTTATTCTCTGGAAGATCAGAGATGCATTTTCTATCTTCGCCAATCAAAAAGCAAACATCCCCTTTCACCAGAGCCGGACAAATACACAATAGGACCCAAAGGATGGGTACTTGGACTCGTGCAGCTTCAACTTGCCTTAGCTTGAGGCCCAAATGAACGTCTGTCTGTAACTCCGAAAGGAAATCATGAAACATTGCAAACGATACTTACTCATTGAGCTCTGGCCGCTCAGAGAACTCCGAAGGCTTTCTACAGAGCCCCCGGCTTTGAGCTTGGGCTTGTCCGCGTGTTCAGAATCAGGCTTTACTGAGGCAGGAGAGCCGGGCATTCCCTCAAGTCCTGAGTTCTGAAACAGTTTCAACAGAATTGAGTTTCCCGAGTAGACAGTAGAATTTCATAATTCTAGGCAGTTTGGTCTTCACCTTTATCAGTGAAATGGATGCTGATGCCTACACTTGGTCCTATCTACAATATTCTCCCGAAAGCCTACATTCTTGCTTATATTTACATTTGTAGACAGCAGTATTGCTTACTGAGTACTCCAAAGTTGTTTTTCAAGTTCAAACAGATTTTCTTAAAATTTCTGTGGAAAACCCCATCTACCATATATGAAAACAGCTTAGGGGCTCAGGATACTCAGGAACAAGCTAGGCCTCAAATGTAGATCAAGTTCAATCTACTCTTTTTTTCTTCCTTCCTTTCTTTCTTTCTTTCTTTCTTTTTTTTTGATTTTTCGAGATAGGGTTTCTTCGTAGTTTTTGGTTCCTGTCCTGGAACTAGCTCTTGTAGACCAGGCTGGCCTCGAACTCACAGAGATCCACCTGCCTCTGCCTCCCGAGCGCTGGGATTAAAGGCGTGTGCCACCGCTGCCCGGCTTGTCAGAGAGTTTCTAATATCCATACTTCACAAGGAAGAGAAAAATCTTTCCTCACCACCATTAGTTATGGTTATTCATGGTGGTGTCTCTGTCTCACAACACCTTTAGGATTTCCCCTTCTGTCCCCACCCTGTGCTCCCCAACCTTGACATCCCTACTCCCAAACACTTCTCAAGACCCCATCACTCACTCTTCTTCCTCATCAGCCCCCTGAAGCCTCTGCTCCTTCTGCTGTTGTCGGCAAATGAGGATGCCTGTGGCAGCCACTGCGGTGGCAATGATGGCGGCGATGATGCCTCCGATGATGCCGCCTGTGGCCCCTGCACCTGCTGTGCTGGGTGACTCTGTTGGGACAAAGAAAACACGGGGCTTACTAAGAGGACCTCATAGCTGCTGTTCCCAGCTTCATTCCTCAGATACCAATCTTTCTAAATAGCTGTTTTGAGACAGGGTCTCACTATGTAGCCCAGGCCAAATGCAGGCCAAATGCATGCCTCTGCCTTCTGGCCTTGTTTCCTTTGGCTGTACAGGAAACTAAACCCAGGGCCTCAAGCATG
>NW_004949180.1:1359931-1377872 GCF_000317375.1 Microtus ochrogaster
GCCTCTGCCTCCCGAGTGCTAGGATTAAAGGCGTGAGCCACCACCGCCCAGCTCAATCTACTCTTAATATAGTATTTAGAAGGACAATCTGAGGGCAGTTAGTTAACTTTAAGGGGAAAAATTTAGCTAAGCTGTTTCTTAGAAACAAATGGCCAGATTGTTTCTATTTCTGCAATATTGCTGAAAGTAGGGACAGGGTGAAGATGCTATGTTTAGCCGCCAGGGGGCAGCAGCTGAGCAGGAGTGACTATGGTCCCAACCAGTTTTACTGGCAGGCTGGAGCAGCATTCTTTATGTGTTTCAAGCAGGTATTTTAATGGGCTGCAAAACAAGTAATCATAAAGGGGTAAGAAGAGAAGGTTTTGAAATCCAAGGTCAAAACTATCTCAAAGTTCAGACCTCTAGGTGTTCTTCCTTCCACACTTGAAATTAAGGCAAAAATCGGATGAAACTTTTTTCTATGGAGCCAGGGGTGCAAAGTCAGTTTTGTGATATCCCGATGACACACAGTACCAGCGAGACGGCCTTCTGCTCTCGCCCCAAATAAAAACCTGCCTGACTATTGCAATCTAGTAGCCAGAAAGTATTTCTGTAAGATTTCCCCTTCGTAACTACTACATACTTCTAGAACAATATAGCCTACATCTGAAAAGTCAGTTGGCCAAGAACACGTAAAAGAAAAAATTTACTTATTTTTATTTTTGGTACACAGTGTTTGCATTATGTATATGTCTGTATGCATCCCACATGTGTGCCTGGTGCCCGCAGAGACCAGAGCAGGGCACTGGATTCCTTGGAACTGGAGTTATAGTGTTGTGAGCCACCATGTGGGTGCTGAGAACCATACCCGAGTCCTTCATCAGAGCAGCAATGGCTATTAACCACAGTGCCAGCTCTCTAGCTCCAAAGGGTACGTCTAAAGGAGATACTCTCTTTACAACAAGGGATTTTGAGGAAAGAATCCCCTCGCCCCCTGTGCTTAAATGTATTCACTAGGTTCATTCTACTGTGCTGACAGCCCAGCAGAATCCTTTTCTGTATGGCCTTGTCTTCAGTTCCCTGAAACGGGAGGCCTGCTGTGAAAGTTTCATCATAATTGTCAACTCAATAGGGTTTAGAATCACCATGGAAACGAAGCTCGGGGCACATCTGTGATGGGTTTTCTAGATTAGAGTAGTTCAGGTGGAAGCTCACCTGAATACAGTGGTTATCCGTCCATAGATTGCACAGGAGAGCAGGGACTGAGTGGCAACCTTCACGTCTCTGTCTACTGCCTGATGAAGGACAATTTGACTAGCAACTCAAGGCACTACCTGCCTGCCATGAAACACTGTGTCTTGACGCTGGGAGCTGAAATAAAGCCTCTCTTCTGTCCTTTGGCTGCTTTGGTCTTGTATTTAGATGCAGCAACCAGAAAAGCCACTAATACACAGGGCCTGTGTTTTCTAGTCTCAGAACTAAGAATGGTATCCGGAAAGCCCTAACTGCTAAACGGCTGTTTCTGTAGCAAACACCTTCTTTTTCTGCACAAATACAACCTGATCTAGCAGCTGGTTAATGCCAAGAAACACACACACATTATAGCACCATTTAATAGCCCAAGTGGACCGTGCTTAGCAAGAACCTGGGTCACAGCAAGATGGCCACACACCTGCTCGGAGACGGGGCTGCTGTATTTCTTCGACATCCTCTTCCTCATTGTATCCTTCACCGACTTCACCTTTTTCCCAAGAGAGATGCGGGAGGCCATCGGCGATTTGATTACCTCTTTGTACACAAAATCTCCCTCTTTACCCTGCAAAACAGAGTGTAAACACCATTAGTCCTTGGAGAGAAAGGCTAGAAACCCGTTCCACTACTCAAACCATTAACATCCTAGACCTCAGAGAAAATATTAGCATTCCCCGGGGTCTTCACATTTTTCTCCTGTTAACTCAAGGCTCTTATTTATCTTTGAGATGAGGAATTAAAACCTACTGAGAGGTATTTTGTTTGTCTGTTTATCCTGGGGCTTCAGGCACTTTTTATTTTATTTAATCTTAGTACATGCTTTTCCAGTTGCGTTTTTTTTTTTCCTTCCTATCATTTAAAAGCCCTTGAGGGAACTGCATTTCATTAGTGCAGAAAGATTTAGAGGAACCAATATTCACGTAACCCCAGCAGTGGGGGAGCAGGGACTGACTCACCCAAGGGCAGAAGGTGGGCATCAGACTGTGTGACTATGTACGACAGTCAGTGTAGCCAACTCCTAAGGGCAAACTCTCCTTCCTTGAACAAGCCAGACTGTGGCCATCTCTCATTCTCTTTTGCATTAAAAGACAAACCTTCCCAAGAAGGGATGGGTGGGGGAGACGTTTGTGTTTGTAGAGATTGACAACATAAAATTATTGGCTTATGAACCAATAAAATTTGATACGCAAATAAAACAGCTTAAATCTTGCAGGAAAGGGTGTAATGCCTCCTATCTCACAGCTGTGTATCTTAGCGACGTAAGATCATAATATCTATAAAGCATTTTTTTTTGTCTTTAAGTGGCAAGCAAAACCATGTAAAACTTACCTACTCCTTTGTGGCTGGAAGTTTAGGGAACTTTAACACAGTGGCCTGGGCCCTGACCATGACTCGCAAGCACATCTGGAGGAGACAATAACCTTGGCAATCAGGGCCCTGGGTTTGCTTTGCTTGCTTCAGGACACCTCACCTGAGAAAGCTCTAAACTTAGGATGGGCCTCGGAGGTCCTATAATAAGACTGCTCAACGAGACCCACATCACAGGGCTCCATGGGGTCAAACCCCTTATGACTAAGGCCAAAGGAGCCAAACTCATCTGTGTGTGTTACTTAAAGAATGCTGGAGCAAAGGCTCTAAGGAGCGATGACGCTCTGAGCAGATGAAGGCACAGATGGCCCCCATCCATTCCGTGTGTAACGGGAGAACACCTTCAAGATGGAGGCAACAGAGTTTCTTTGCTTTTGTCTGGTTTTTGTTTGTTCGAGACAGGGTTTCTCTGTAGCTTTGGAGCCTGTCCTGGAACTAGCTCTTATAGACCAGGCTGGCCTCCCAGAGATCTGCCTCTGCCTCCAGAGTTTCTTTGCCAATATAGTTTTGAACTACTGCACAAAGTGGGAATTGATTCTCTGAGACACCAAAACGGGAACTGTTGGCATCTAGGTCACTGCGGTCCACACTGACAACTTTTCTCTGCGGTCCACTCACCATAGGGTCAGAGTTATTACTGCCAACATGCAGAGAGCGGTTCGTCAGGTCAAATCCACCGAAACTGCAAGTTCTCTGTGGAACAAGAGAGGGGAGCTGATAATGCAGTTATGCTCAGGTCACACCCACAGACAACCCAACACATGTCCCCTGGGCAAAGCATCTCCGAGCCACAAATACATGTACACGATGGGTATAGGACACACGGTACGATGAAGGAAAAACGTATGCTTCATGTCACACGAGACCTTCCTGATGGGGTGTTCTCATGGGTCACCGGGACCCTTAACATGCAAAAACAATGACTCTTAAGAATGAAATAAACACAATCTTCAGAATCTCGGTACAGGGAGGCTCCCTCACTGCTCCATGATCTTGGGAGTCCTAAGCTCTGCCAAGGACAGCAGGCCTTTGAGAAGGACTTTTGTCATTTAGTTTTAAACCATTATGGAGGGAAGAGAAGGTATGTTCATAGTCAGCCAATCATGCCAACAGGGTTATCTACTTTCTGTGGGACATCCTTCCCCATCCTGGCCAAAAATGATGATAATTTCCCCACCTGACTCTCGACTTATCTAGTTACTACCCTTTGTATCACAATGGATGACAGCACATTTACCAGTGGAGGGGTGACTGGATGTCTGCCACTAACCACACACTCCACTTTCAGTAGGAAAGATGCTGCTGCAGTTATGATGAGAGACTTATTGTACTTTTAGTTGGTTTCAAATTTTGTGAAACTACTTCTATTTCCAGGATTTTCTGTCTCTGGAACTTATATCCAATTTCTCTAGCAAAATAAATAAGTAAATAGATCACTCGAGGCCCTTGCCTGTTTCCTCTTGCCAAAGCATATTCATTTTTGTTGGAGGTGATGTTTTAAAAGCAGTTGATGAGAAAACTAACACAGCAGATTTGGGCTCTAATGCTCTATATTACCTGCTGCTCGGAGACCCTACGGGTAGCCACAAAATGGAAGAAATGAGCACAAAAGCAGAATACAAACTATGAACACTGCTTCTTTTAATCAGACACATTTTAGATATATTAATGTACCGCATTGAGATAGAAGACACGGTCGAGGAGGAAAATGAGTAGGCATTTAAGACCGCACATAGATCTAACTTGTGCTTCTTGCTTGCTGCTTGACACACAGAGCAAGTCCTAAAACTCTGAGTTTAGGATTCCGAATCGATACTATCTAGATCATAGACCTGAAGTACTTAGCACCCTGGGCTCATAAAGCAGACGCTCTGGGCCTTGTTTATCCTCTGATGTTTCATTCTGGTTCTGCTAAGAGGCTGGAAGTCCTCTTGATTATTCCACTGCAGGTTAGCCTTAGTCAAGATTAAAAACATGCAAAGGAGGGGCAGGAAACTCCATTCCGGGTTTTATAATCTGGAAGTTCAACAGTTAAACCAAAGCTTCCAGGAACAGGCCACACAGGGAGGTGGCAGCTGTGGCACCCAAGAGGAACAGAAGAGAAGGGCATTTGGGGCCATCCACCTCTCAGCAACACTTGCTCTTGCTTTCACTAATCACTACTTGCTCACTTTCTAGTGAAGGTTAGCTCAGTTTTATACTATCAGGAGGTAACCCTGCTTTCTTCATAGTCAACCAGCCTTATATCTCGTCCATAAAACGACTCCTCAATACAAAAGGAATCGCCAGCTCACCTAATTGGGAAACAATAATATGGCCACCTCTCAAGGCAAATTTTTTAACATTAACTTTCCCCTCGTAGCTTATGGTGCCAAATGCTTTCTCTCAGTTCTGCAAAGGCAGGGACTTTATTCTAGTTCCTTTCCTGTGACTCAGGGCTTCGCAGACACGGGATGGCGCCCAGATGCCCGATCACTTTATGACTTTCGCACGTCCCTGCTTTAAATGACAACATCTCCCTCAACCCTGGACCCAGCACGCTTTCTCTGATGCATAGGAAATAACTCACAAGGCATTTATGTGGAAATGATGACTGTAATAAATTAGAAACTTATTTGGGTTTTCATGTGCCTGCTGTGGGCATTTATGCCTAAAATAAAGGGCTTAACGAATGGGCTGATTTTCAGACTCCCCAGCTAAACATCTCTCCAAGCGATGTGTTAAGACAGCAGAATCAGATTCTTCATCAGCGGAGGGCTAACAAGCACTGAGCGTTGCATGGAGGAAGTTCCCACTTCTGGTAAGGTCACCAGTTCTCAAAGCAGAGCTCTTGCAGGAGGGAAGGTGGATTATAAAAACAACCAAAGGAAAAAAAAAACAATCTTTGAACTCTGGTGATCTGCATAAATGGAGCATAAGCAAAATATTCTGAGTTCATTCATCTCTTGTACAGATAATTATAAAAACCTCTTTTGGATGATGCTTGGGATGAGGTGAGTGAGCCAATGGGATGGGCATGCAGCTGAGAACATGTTTGGAGGGGGATTGGATTTAAAAAGGGACAAGATTCCGAAATGTCATGCATGTCTGTTTTCCCAAACAAAAAAAAAATTGAATGAATAAAAATTAAAAGCAAGACACGTGACTGTTTCCAATGAATTCAAAGCGTTATCATTTCCCTGAGGCTTTGTCAAGCAAGTATGGCATCTCTGAAGGACAAAAAGAGCAAGGTTGACGATTAAAGCAAACTGTGCACTTTGGGGTAAAGTGAAGGAAGTGAATACAACAAAGAGAATGGAAAGAGCACTTCAGGTGAAAGAAGCAAGTGTCAGAGGGTGTAAGACCAGCGATAGAGCTTAGCATGCAGAAGGCTGTGGGTTCGTGTCCCAGAACCAGAACACCAAAATCAACCAACCAACCAAACAAACAAACCAAAAAACCCACCCATCTCCTTCTACTGTTGAAACATTGACTTTATCCTATGTTTTCTGAATAATGAGAATGTTAATTTTTTCCAATTATATGATTGTACTTACAAGAGCAGCTATGCACAGATTTCTAATTTAGCCCTGAATATATTGCTTAGAAGATATTAAAAATGCCCAGTACTGTCTGCCTTAAGCTCTTGGCATATTAAAAGTATCCCAGTTCATAGTGCCATCGTTAGTGAGTAGCGCTGATGTCTGGGGGCAAGCAGGCAGATGAACGGAGCTCAACTCTGACACCAAGACCAGTGCTTCACAAAAGATATGGAGGGCAGAGTACACCAGAAACTGAAGGAATGAGTAGCCAAGAAAATTCTGATATTAAAACAAAACAGAACAGAGAAGAACCAAAACACTGTTGCCAAGATACAGAAAGACAGAGGGAAAGTTTTCCCAACAGACTGATAGCATAAAAAGTGTTGTAAGGCGCACAAGAGGGGAAAAAACAGAAAAGAAAATCTAGGACGGAAGTCAACACACATGGGAATTATTTTCAAAACTCCAAAGCGAGGAAAGACCCACAGATTCTCTAAGAAGCAGAGGAGGGCATTTGAAGGATGGCAGTGGCCAATCCGTCTTCGTTTTCACAAAAGCAGAACTCGATTGCATGCATTTAAATCACAGTTATACAGTTCTGGACAAGAGCATCCTATTCATGATCGCGAAGGAACCCTGGGAAAAGTGACCGTGGAGCCTATTCTCCTCCAGAGGTTCTTTCAGACCTTTCAAAGGGGCTCTGGGCCAGCAGCCCCGGGAGGATTAAGCAAGGTGCCAGAGCACAGCGGTGCCAGCTTCGCCTCGCTCTGTCCCCTTTTACACGGGCCATTGTGCAAACTCCAAGTTAGGTGGGAATCCCAGGGGGAGAATATCTATACTCTCAAGTTCGAACTAAGTCACCCTCTGAAAGGAGAAGTTGAGCTAGGCTTCGTCGGCCCTTCAGGATAAAAACTGAAAAACGAAAACCTTTTATTTTAAGTCATCTTATAAGAAAGCACTTTACTTTCTGATGCATAAGAATCTGCGTGGCTGCTGGGGACATTACTACATGCTAATCACTCCATTTTAAAAAAGGCAAAAATACTGAATTAGTTTCAGTAAAACAAACGGGCTTTAATTGATTTTTTTTTTCTCTTTTAGATGCAAGAACTTTCTGGCTGGCCCTCCTAATCAAAGAAATGTACTTGACAATGGGGATGGCAGACTTTCCATCAGTTCTTTCTTATTGTTTTCAGTAACTGAAAAAGAAACAGCTCTTTCAGGGCTTAGTGTCCTCTTTCTGCTTCGAATGAGCTTCGAGGTCCTATGACAAGATGGCTGGCCATGAAGACAGCCACTCCTAGAAGTTAGCCAGAGCCCACTCCTGAACCCTCGAAGATTAGCTTCAAGGTTTAGTTTCAGTTAAAAAAAAATCAAAGAGCTTCAGCTAGCCAGAGGGCAGATGGAAATTAGAGGAAAGGCATTAGTACTAAAGAAAGAAGGTCTAGAGATCGGAGGTGATGGTGGAATGGACCCTGAAGAGATGAAGGAAGGCGCATTTGCAAGAAGAGAGGCCATAATGCTTGACTGCACATCACAGAAATGACAAGGCCTTCCTCAAGACTATCCTGGCGACTCACGGACTTCTGGTGAATTCTCAAGAGAACCCTTTTAGTACAGCGGTCCACCGTGGCAGCCCACTTCCTCTTTGCCTCCTCATCCTCCTCCAGCAAGCACCGCCTCAGGTCCTGCTTCTCAGCCTTGCTCAGCGTCCTGTCTGAAGCAGGACGCACGAGCTGGGTCAGGTTCAGGTGGCTGTAGAGACTCCGCTCCACCACGTAGGTGATATTGAACTCGCTGACCGAGGTGCGCCCTCGGCCCCTCCTGCCAGGGAAGCCGCAGCTGCCGCCCCCCTTGGGCTTCTGCCGGGGCAGCAGGTCACAGTTGGTGCCATTGACTCCTTTTCTGGAGGGACGCTGGCAGAGAAAAGTTCTGGAACAGGAGTAATTAGTATCCGTTTTCTTCAAGCGGATTTGCTTACGGACACTCTGCACCTCCTCCAAGGACACCAGAAAGTGGTGCCTACGCCGATGGTTGTCATAGAAGAAAACACCGTCCGTACTTACCCCATGACTCAAGGACCCAAGACCTTTCTTCATTTCCCCCTCTGTGAGGGAGCGGGACACTTTCTGGGCCTTCTCTTCTTCTGGATAGGAGAAGAATGTCCCCATCTTCTTAGGGGGCTTAATCAGGCTCCGACTTTCTCCCTTGCTGAATGTTTTGACCAACTTCCGGCCAGCTCCCCAAGTATCCAGGCTGCTAGACGATGGAGATGGGGTGAGAGACTCTGAATCATCTTCCGGAGGCTTCTCAGAGGAGCCATCATAGAAACATGGCTTTTTGTGCACTCCAGAGTAGAGTGCGGACCTCTCGTCCAGGACGGGCGGATTCTCAAACACATGTTCCTCTCCACCTGGAAGGGCATGAACACAGGATCTCCTGTGAATGGGTGTCCCACAGACCTTTGTCCATCCCTGGAAAACACAAGTTAGCTCACACAGCTAACGGTCGTGTTCCTCCTGCCTACACTAAGATCTTCTTCACAAACATGGCCCATAGGTCAAGGCACATGCAACAAGAAGGTCATCAGACTGCACTGTGTGGTTGTAAGGAAGCTTAACATTCAACATTTGTGGGGTGCTGGGTCTGGCGGCACAGCCAGTAATCCCAGTTTCAGGGAAAACAGAGGATGGCAAGTTCAAGATCAACCCCACCAAATTAACGAGACTCAAAAATAAAAGCTTGATGGTATTATTACTCCTGACTATAAGCTGAGCACTTGGGAGGTGGAGGCAGGAGGGTCAGGAGTTCAGGGTCATCCCTGGCTAAATACAGAGTTCAAGGCCAGCCTAAGTTAATGAGAACCTGACTCCCAAAACCAAACCAAAACAAAAGAGGGATGGGGCTATAGCTCAAATGCAGAGAGGTCTTGTTCAGCTTTAGCATGTGTGAGGCTTCGCATTCAAACCCCAGTACTATTAAACTAGGTAGGGAAAATTTGTGATATCTTTTATTCTCCTTCAGAACAAGTTTTTAGGCCAACATCTTCCTTGACCTACTAAAAATGCCATTTACAAAACCAAGGCCCGTCACTACTGTGATATATGTTAGCATTTTGAGGTCATTGGCATCCGACTTGTAAGCGCATTCTCCAGAAGCTAGGCTCAGTCCTCCCCATCCCAAAAGGCTTTAGCTCCTTTAGGTCAGAGCTAGTGGCTTTTATAGTTGGAGTGTGGTGAATGTCATGTGGCGGACCATGATTTTTTTTATTGGTACATATGCCGTTTAAGTGATTAAATCTCCAAGAGAGTTTGGGTGGGGAAAACACCAGAAAGGGTTATACATGCAAATGTGATTGACAAATACTCTCCAGTGGACTAGCCAAACACATAAAGCCAGAGGAACTGAGCGATTCCAGCCAGAGAGTCCCAGCCACCCAGCCCTGGAGGAAACAGCAAGGGCATTTAAGGGCTTTGACACGCAAGCAGCTCACTAAGTGTTCTACTCAGGCCCAGGCTTCCAGGCCTTGAAGCTCTCTCTGGGGCCAGGTAGCGAGCCAAGCCCTCTGGAGCAGCCCAGTGGAAAGGCCTGGATGTGCTGGCAGGAGAGCCAAGTTCTTTTCTGCATGTGTTATATGAACAGATGTGACGGAGGAAGTAGGTCAAACTGTGGGTGTAGCGATCCCAACTGGCTGCATCCCTCAATTAGAAGGAAACATTGGAGCCTTGCAGCTTTTCACCAGCTGAACAGCCGAAAGAGGAAAAAAAAATACGAAGTTCCCTGGAACAGAAGGGAAAAGGCTATACAATCCAGCTGGGACAAAGGTGCCAATGAGTGGTTAAGTGTCAGGGAGAGAGAGGGAGGGTGGTAAAAATGACACCCTTTTCCAGGAGAGTCTAAGAATGGCTACCTTTCCTAATTTGATGGATATTCATTACAGAAGAATTCGGCTATGAAATCCCACTTAAGAGTGACTTCACGTCCGTGTGGGGAAGTGAGCAGCAGAGACGGAAGGAGAAGTGAAGGAGAAATCAAAACGATGCCCAGTCCCGGAGTCACTGAAGAGCTGTTTGGGGATCTACAGGGAGGGTGTGATGCCTGGTCCAGGATCAGACAGGATTCAGCCAGACCACAGGCAGTGCTCAATATGAGGGCTGCTTCCTGCTCCCTCCTTCAGATGCCCTAATAACTTTAGAGACCAATAGTATTTACGTCTTCCCAAGTAAATATTGTTACTTCTAAAGATTGTGCCCTGCTTCCTGGGCTAAGACTGGAAGCCTGCCTGGTGGCAGAGGTAGCCCCACTGTGAATGAACACAGCCATGTTATGCCCTCCAGGTGGTACAGATCCCTGAAACTTCTAAGTAACACAGTCCTGAAGGGCTCCGTGGGGTCCTGGTGGGCTTTACCCAGTGCTCTAAAGACCTGCCACTCATCAGCGGTTCACATATCTTCTGGAGTATTTTCAGAACAGCCATCAGCAGTTTACGCATCTCTGTCACAGCTGGGTCTGGCACTATCTGGGACACACATGTCTGTGACATGTGCAGCCTTAGCCTGGGAAGGCAGCGTCTGCTAAGGCGCTTTGAGCAGACTATGGAAATGCCTCCGAAGAGGCTGTGTCAGCCTTTGTGAGAAGGCCCGTGCAGAGCAAGGTTTCCTGTCTGTGTCTGAGAGGCAGCCCCCCAAACCCAGCCCTGACCTGGGCTCCCTGAATACAGTCTTCTCCTGTCCTCTGCGGATCAAAGGGAGCCGCTTTGCTATTGCAGAAGTGGAGGCCCAGGTGAGTTCTGCCCCTGTGCAATGTGCAACCTGCTTCACGGTGGCCTTATCTTAATGCAGCTGAGATCAGAAGACCCCACGTAATGCAGGGACACAGATTTGCACAAGTTCTGGTCTTTAGCTATTGGTCTGTTACTGTAAGTGCTAACACAAAGAGACACTTGAGGCTTCCTTGTTTGCTAAAAGCCACCAAGCGGAAGCTGATGGTTCCGTACTGGCTTAGACTTGCTTCTGCACTGTGGAGAGGGCTAACGCATCTACGTCTATGGACAACACATAGAAGTGGGCAGACAACAGGTACAAACATGGTTGGTCTGTGTTGAATACTCTCCAAAGATGCTATGTCAGGATGTACCTGGAAAGTCATTTTATAAATAAGAAAACCTTACAGGTGGGTGCCACCATGTAGCCTATAGTGCTCCTCTCTCGGGCTCAAAATTGCTGGGATTATAGACCCTTTGCTGTATGCAGCTATATTTGGGAATATTAAGCTTTTATTTGATCTTTTTTTGGGGGTAGATTTTTGTATTGTTTATGCATCCTACTAAAAGCGAAAATGAACAAGGTCCTAATTTGAACAATCGTAACTGTAACTCAAAGGTTACTAGTCATTCTGCTGATCCCCAGTCAATGTCTCTGTTGACATTATTGTTTCATCTCCCCAGTCAGCTGTTAAAGATCCCCTTCGAACTGAAGGTCCTCAAAGTCCCTTTGAAAAAAGATTTGAGATTGTTTCCTGGAAGAACAAAGCAGCTCCAAGGCTTTGAAGGGATATTAAGAGCCTCGATTGTCAGGTGGCTTTGCAAGAGAGATGCAGGGTGTATCCGATTTGCATGAGACCCATTGCATTACAAATGCCAGTCCCCTATGGAAGAAAGGCGTATGCTGAGAACATACAGGGTTATATATGGCAACAGAAGCTCATAATTAAGGCTGGGTCACACCTTCAGGTTTTATCGTCAGACCCTAGCCATTTCCCATCTCTGTCACTCTGGAATTACTAAGTGCCCGAAATACTTGACACCAGGATCCTTCATTCCACAAGGCTGAGCATGGCCCTACTGGCACGGAGACAGCTCTCAGCCCCAGCCAGAGCTCGGTTTGTTTCCTACTTGAATTCATATTCTGTTTCTACTGAACATCCAACCCCAAGTGGTTTCTTCTGAAAGAACTAGGGTGGGGTTTCCTGCCCCCGCCCCTGGTTTTTGTTTTCTGTTTGGTTTGGTTTTCTTACCTTCAGTGCTGGGCTTTTTCATTTCTTCCACCCTGATCAGTTTCTTCCTGACTCTTCGGGTAGAGTTTACCAGCTTGTGTAACCTCTTAAACTTCACCGACTCCTCCGACTCATCATCCGATTGTTCTCTTGACTGGCCAAGAAACAGAGGAACGGTTAATCAGTTAATTGCTCCGGAGCTGTGGCCTCCCGGCTGGCATGACTAGCTCAGCTGGCCTCTCAGTCAAAACCAGGGATCTGCAGCTCCACCGCCAAACTTGGAACATCAACAAATCTGCCCAACAGGTTTACAAAACCCAGCATACCCTCAAATGGCCTAATTCTGCAGACTCAATCCTAGGGATAAAGTACATATTCATGGCATTGACCACCATGGGGGTATCTGTCCATCCCGCTCCCTGTGTCTTTCAAGCCAAGTCCAGCAGGACTTTCTCCTCGAGCTGGCCCTGTAATTCCAGTTACACTGCTGTGGTTTGGGCCAGGCTCTCCTCTGTCTGGCCCATTGGGACTTGCTGCTGAACGTGGTCATCAACCACTTCTCCAAACCAAAATTTTGTTGACTTTTTCCAGCACCCCACCCCCACCCCAAATCAAAACCAGGAGGCAGAAAAGGGGAAGCAATGAAGGAAAAAAAAAAGAAAGAAAAGAGGGGAGGGGAGAGAAACTTTCTTTCCTTTTTGTTAGAACTGCCTGCCACGTCACAGTCATCCCTGCCACCTCCCCCAGCTCCTTCTGAGGACTCATGAGGCAAGGCTGAGGACAGCCCCACATTCCTCCAAAGAGACAAGGGAAAAAGCTGACCTTTATGGCCATACAGTACAGTCCATATTCCCCAGCAGCCCATTCCATTCTGCAGCGACTCAAGTGTGCTCCGGCCCAGCTGTTTTCCCTCAAGTATCAAACATTACAGAGGGGAAAAAAATTCTCTCTCCATAGCAGTGGTCCAGGCTAAAAACAATCCTTTCCTTGTGAACGGAACGAGGGCTTCATTTCCAAGTCCATTCCAACATTCAGTATGCAGCTTCCTCCACTGTATCTGCTGGAAATGTGAAGTTTCCCACCGGAGCGCCATAAGGCACGCTGCACTACCCGGCTGGGGGCTAGGGCCTCTTGGAAGAACCCCAGCCTCGCCATGCTCGGTGCAACCAATGAGTGGGTCCAGCTAGTCCTGCCCGAATTGACAATAGCATCCCTGCATGTCCTCGGTGCAATTCTCAGAGAGACAGGTGACGCTACACACCCCGCCCCACCCCCAACAACACAAAACAAACCACATCTCCAATTCAAGACCAATGAGGGGACTTTCCCCAAGGAAAGCTCTCCCGAATCGCAACTTCATAGGCCATAAAATAGGTCAATCAGTGTTGGTAGAGAAGGGCACAAAAGAAGAGGGTGGAGACCACATATGGATTGCTTAGAAACGGTGCATGCTGGGAGTGCACGGATATTTCTCTCAGTACAATGGTACCCTCTCCTGGATAAACTTGATCCATGTTCTGCCACCTCCTTGCCTTGGAGACCACAGCACTGGCGCCTCTGTACTTTACTTTAGTAGACTCCCTGTTGATTGATTAGTACAGACTTCAGCAAATCATCAGACTGCAGTACTCCTCAGTGGTCCTGTCTGTGAAGCGTGTTTGAATCTATGTCCTCCTTCTGTAAAATTCCCAGGAAAATAATGCCTGCAGGGTCACAATTAAAGTCGCCTACTGTCGGGTTGGAGAGCCGGCTCAGCGGTTGAGAGCATCACTGGCTCCTCTCCCAGAGGACAGGGGCTCAATTCCCAGCACCCACATGGAGTTCACAACTGTCTATAACTCCACTTCCAGGGGATCTGGTCCCCTCCTACAGACATACATGCAAGCAAAACATCAATGCATATAAAATAAAAATAAACAAATCTTTTTTTGTAAAAAAAAGTTGTCCACTATCTACTTGGCAGACTAGAAGGAAAATGGAACCCTTCTCTCCCATCTCAGTAAGGAAAGGGGGCAATTATGTTAAAGAATTAGGGTTAATGCACTTAGTTGAAAAGTGTAGGTTAAAAAAAAAAGAGTTAAAATAGTAAGTTTAGCTCCAAATACAAAATAATATCATCTGGTTTAAATTTCATTCCTACTTTGTTGAATTGTTGACGTGTCATGAAGTGAAATGGTCAGAGTGGCCAACCAGAGGCATGAGAACTTGGTTACCCTCATTCTGGGTCACGAGCACCTCAGTAACCCACAGTGCACTGGATTGGTGCAAATGTTTCAAAATATTGCATCCTCCCATTCAGTTCAAGTGCCAGCAATCCAAGCAGAAAAGTTAACCTTATATTACACAAGGCCTCTGGATAATCAAACAGCAGCAACAAACAGACGAAACCAGGCTAGGTGTCCAGCCTTGACATTATAAACTCCAGAGTCAGGTCAAGGTTGAAATAAGCATCAACTGTTTGTATGAAAGAGATGGGAAGCTAGACTGGGCGATGCAAATGCGCCCCGTAGCTAGCTAGTTTGTTGGCAGTGGCTGCTGGAGGTTTGTCTTGGGGAGGGCTACTCTAAGAGTGCATGGCAAGGAATGGCATATAGAAATCAATAACACAAAATTCTTCTACAGAGATGCAAACCGTGCATAGAAAAAGTACATTTGCGTGAACTTTCCAGGGAGGAATAAAAATAGTCACATCAGGACACGAGACCGAGAGCCAGCATTTCCTCCCAGACCTTCCTTCCCTGGGCCTACGTTCCCTGTGGAGAAGAACAGTGCAGGTACTTCCTCAATCTCTCTCACATGTCGCACCTACTCTCTGAGGAAAATGCGCTCTAGAGAACATTAAACTGGTGGCATTTCTACTTTTCTAAGTCAGTGGAGGTTCTGGAGGTGTCGGCCATTGACAAATTGCAAGCCACGGCAACCACGGACTTCCTCTGCCTGCCATGCTTTGGACCCTAGGCAGGTTGACACGGAGAGCCACTGAAGAAATGTATACTTGTGCATCTTATCTTTTTAATTAAAAGATTCCTCTGTAGTCAGCCTGGGGAGTCTTTAAGACAATTTTTGTTGATGAGAAGGGTCAACTTGTGGATTCCTCTTGAGTTCCAGGGAAGAAACTTATAACATATTAGTCTCTCTAGCTGTTTTAATATAAAGACACAAGTGACTGCATTTCTTCTAAACTGAGTAATAAATTCTTCCCTGTATATTTCTTTTTCAAATAACCACTTGTTTCTTTCTAAATGTTGAAAGCCACATATCATATTTTTAATATATATGTATATTATATATGTATAGACAATGTGCCTTTTATTTTGAAAATTGACTATTATAAAGAGGATTTAAAATTAAGAACCACTAAAATTATGTACCTAGAATTTTAAAACTCAAGTATTTTTTTAGACAGTCTTGATAGGCAGAAAATAAATACTGTAAGTATTTGGGGCAAAAAAAGAAAAACAAAAACAAAAACCCAAAACCTTCCTACCTAAAGGAGGTTTGTAGAAGAGAAAGAATTTCTACTTTGCATATAAATGATTTGTATATAAACAAAAACCTAAAAGCATATGTTCACACATACTCATTTTCGCATCGCTGTACCCCTGCACCTCTGAGTTAGTTTATTAAAGTTCAATAAAGTAACCTTCAGCTTGATCACCTGACAGACAAGAGGGTGACGTCCATCAGCTTTATCCACCCCATCCCAAACCATGCGGAGGGGGACAAACCACGACTCCACCAAAAGATGCGCAAAGAGCCTTTGCAGTATTGTAAACAGAAACATTCCATTCCTAAGCTTTCCGCTGTAGATTTTTTTTCCACCAGAAAGCCCATATGGCTCAACTTTTAATTACTTTGGCTAATGCTATATGTAGTAATCCTGTGGTGAATGCTTAAGTGTTTCATTTCTGGTTTCCATAGCAACATTACATCAGATTGCAGACAGCTGGCTCCACAGTTTTAAACCATAACAAATTGACCAAGCCAAGGCACAAAAGTATAGCTGCTTTAAAGAGATAGCACACCCTTCGCCAGCCAGGCACTGAGTGAGGAGTCTATGGGGCCATTTGGCATGGACAAGAGGGTGGAGCCTCCTTTCTATCCAGCTTCTCTTGGAACAAGTGCATCTTTTGACACATCTGTGATGCTCTAATGGGAAAAGCCAGGGAGCCAGCGTGGAGAACTTTTGATAACACAACTGCACGCAAGATGATTGGGAAAGGGGAGCAAAATTAACCACATCTGTAACTAAGAAGACCCGTGTGCTGGCGCCCTCTCCAAACATTCCCTCACCACTCATCCTAAGCCTGTCATTTGCCGGCCGCCTGAAGCGGATACTTCACCGCACCTTATAGCGAACAGTTCTTACATCTGTGATGTGCAGAATGCATGGTTTCCAAAAAATTTAGTGGCACGGTAGCAACGGATGTGCGGAATAAACGTCAATCCATGCTTGCAATGAGCAACCAGACCCTTAGGCAGAAGCATATGCGACCATCACAAGCACAGGGTTACGACTTGCCTCCCGGCTCCAAATCTGAGACACGCTGTCACAGTTAACAGCCCTCCAAATCCGAGACACACTGTCACAATCAACAACCAGAAAAACCAGGCTAAGACTCTGTATCTCCCCCAGAGCTACACGACATCATTCAATATAGAAGCAGTTCTGAGAAGCATTTTTCAACTGCGAATACATTTGCCTGAGGAAGTCACACAAGAGTTTTGTTTGCGCCCAGCCCATAAGAAGTCGTATACACTTCAACTTCCTAGAGTCAAGCTGTCACTGCAATAATTCTAAAAGGCATAAGAAGGAGGCCAATTAATCGTAGGCTTATTGAAAGAGATGCCGAACACCGTTTGGATTTAAGCCCTTCACACAGAGTCAGCCCAACTGGCAGCAGAGTGGATCCAGCCCGGGCTTGCTCATTCTTTCATATTCTCAAAATAATATTTAGTATTCTCCAAGAGTTATGTATGGTAACTTGGTGATCCCGCTGGGCAGGAAGGCAGGGAAGCAGCTAGGGGAGATGGACAGATCTAGAGAAACTTAGGGAGCCAAGGAAGCTGCATCCTAGGCGGGAGCAGGCAGAAAGTCGTAACAGAAAAGTTTTCCTTACACACACACACACACACACACACACACACACACACACACACAAAGCATTCGTCAACTTACCGGCTTCGGCATTTAGCAGGCGTAAGGGGCAGGTTTGCAAAGGTGCGGTAGGTACCCCTTCCCCCTCCCTACTCGGAGCCAATCTCACTCTTGATCCTTCGTCAGTCAGTCCTGCAATCTCCAAGTCGGACCAGGCACTCCTGCGAACATGTTCTCTGCAGTTACATGATCGGGCAGGCTCTCCCAGTCACAGCCCAACATCCGAAGAAGAGCACCAGGACACTGACTGGATTCAATTAGCCTCTCTCTGCCTGCTGCCCGATTCCCCAGTTGCTTGCTAACTGGATAACTTGTAAGAAAGGCATAAGTCATCAGCTCTAAGCAAATCTCCTATTCACCACAAGGAAAAAAGGGAGTGTTGTGCACGGCCAACAATCCCTGTTTTCACTGAGGAAGGCTCCCTGACCTCCTGCTGGCCTCCAGTTCCTTAATTACTGTCTATGGAATTCCAGAGAAAGAAAGAAAGAACGCGAGAATCTGAGCGAATCCAGGACAGAGGACGAATCCTTCTGAGTGACTGAACTCTAAAACAGACTGCTTTTGCAGATGAGGCTCCAAACGTTCCTTGAAGGGAGTGGTCTCAATTCAAAGTAGTCACCTTTCCAGGGCTATTTTTGAAACTACTATTGTAAGGTTTATGATTGTGGTT
>NW_004949180.1:1377972-1379273 GCF_000317375.1 Microtus ochrogaster
TGTGTGTGTGTCTGTCTGTCTGTCTGTCTGTCTCTCCCTTCCCTCCTCCACTCCCCCACTCCAGTTTTAACCGCCAGAGTAAACGTAGGCTATTTCCCCTTCCCCAAAACTTCCAAAACCCTCTTTCCAAATTGTTCCAGCAGTCATTTCAGGGCAGCTGAGTCCCCGTGCATTCCAGCACAGGGAGCCCGAGGCCCATGACTCAAGATGATCACTTCATTCTCGTGGGGGTTCTCTGGGGAGCACCAGGCCCAGGCTGTTATTTAAACAGAACATCAGCTAAACAAGACAGAACTGAAAACTCATATAAAAAAGCCTCCATGACGTGCAGTGCAGTTCCCATCTGTCTTTCCACGGCTAACTTCCCTCAGTGAAGTCATTCATCCCCACTGTGCAGCTTGCACTGCTCATGCCTAGCTCTCTCTTCCACCGTGTGGTGCCTTGTCCATCTCTTTACAGGGTCTTTACACACAACACCAGCAAAATACCTGGAAGTCTGGAGCTCCCCAATGAGTGCCAACTACTGCCTTTTTAAAACGGCAAAGGGTCTTTTTGGAGGAGGTTCGGGGCTTACTTAAGTGAAAAATAAAAGATACAAATAAACAGATTTGAGGCCCAAAGCTCACAAGCGGAAGGCTGCGCTTTGCCCAGGGTCTCTTGTTAGTGCATTGGAATACAGGCCAGCCTCCCACTTGGCTGGGTACCTCACCTGATTCTCTTTGCTGCTCCCCCAGAGACCTTTTTCTTTAGCCAGAAATGAATCAACCTCGTGCCCCTCCACCCCATCTTCAGCCCCAGAAGGCCTCTTCTACCTTTATGAAACTTCCTCGTCTTCCTCACCATAGCGTGCGTGTATCGTCCAGCTCCCTATATCACAAACCAATCCCCACACACTCTGGGCTTCACTGTTCATCACTGGCACTTCAGGGCCACACACATCCCAAGCTGTGGCAGGTGCTTTTTGACTGAAGTACTATCGACTCTGGCATTTAGCAAACACCACTCCCTCATTCCATACAGTTCAGCCATGGCCCTTTTCTCAAGTAGAAAGGACTGGGCATGAAGTGGGACCCTATGGGCCTGTCCCTATGTGCTCTCTACTTGAGAAAGGGTTTTGCTTCTAGTATCAGAACAAGCTGATTTTCATTTCAAAGTGTGTGATCTTACACCCTATAATAGTCCTAGGATTCCTAAATGCAACTTAGGTTTGAAAACATTTATCTTAAAGTGCTTTCTTCTTCTTCTTCTTCTTCTTCTTCTTCTTCTTCTTCTTCTTCTTCTTCTTCTTCTTCTTCTTCTTC
>NW_004949180.1:1379373-1387024 GCF_000317375.1 Microtus ochrogaster
CCTCCTCCTTCTTCATTTGTTACCTCTTCATCTTTTATTTGTTACTGACTGAAGCTCCATCAGAGTCCGTTTTATTCTGACAAATGGCTCTTTTAAGTGCTATTGGCACAGGAAGTCCAAGGAGTCCAAGGAAGAGCCACAAAGCTAGTGTGACACACAGCCATAAAGCACAGTGACAATGAGGCTTAGGTGTCACAGGATGCTAAGATGACAGAAAGGTGGGGTGAGTTTAGGAGCCAGGACTCCGGCACTCAGCAAGCATGGGTTCAGATCCCCTTCCATCACTGGGAAGGGCGGGTCACCTTAGGCATGTGTACTAACTTCTTTCCCCCTTGTGTATGAAGCCTGCTACCTAGCAAAGCGGGAAGCCCAGGATGGATAGAACACTTTCTCAGCTTGCATTGATGAAGATATGGTGAAGAGGGCAGAGCGAAGACAGCTTTCTGACTCCCCTGCCAACACACACACACCAACCCACCCACGGCCTGCTTCCTCTGCTAAGAGGAAGAGCAAGAGAGCTGACTTTACACACCGCTTTCTGCACCTCTGCCCCACCTCTCAGAGGGCAAGCCTGGCATTTATAGAAATAATGTTGGGCTCCATGTGGGACTCAACCTGGATTTGCCTTTCAGAAGACAGGAAAGAAACTCTCTAGGGACATAGGCCTGGGCTAATCTCCTGACTTGAATGCACGGAGCCGCTTCACAGCAATTAATGACCAGAGTGCCTACCTATTGCAAGTCCTCTATAAATATTACGTACTCAACAAGGAATGAAGCTGTTAGGCTCCTCAACCCCAGACCTCAGCTCTCAGCCTTCACCAAACATCAGGTCAAACATCTGAAAAAGCAACCGGCTAGAGTGGCCAGAGGAAATGTTTGATTCTGAAAAAAGAACGCAGACAGTCTCCTATTGCTGCCTGGGGGTCTTGTTCTCTCAACAGTAGACTTGAACCTACCTGAACACAGTAGGTGTGCAAACTGGCTCCAGTTCACATTCGGAACACCTGAATTCTAGGCTATTTGTTAGGTCTCAAGACAGGCCGCAAAGGCCTTGCCACGGATTTAGAGCTGTGTGGTCACAATTATAAATATACAATACCGTCACTTTACTCTGTCAGTGAGGAGGACCCCACCCCTTCCCTCTGTTGCCTCCTGTGGTTTTCTTTAGAGAAACCCTGGCCCTCCCCATGTATGCTGCTCAAACTGATTCAATACCCACTTCTTAGAAGAAGCATGCACAGAAAATTTTCCCATGTCAACAAACACTCTACCAAGAGAATACACAAAAATAGTGCGATTCAACGGCATTCCATCATAGAAGCATGTTGGTATTTACTTCAACAAAGTGCCGGTCATCAGACATTTGGATGTCTCCAACATACACCAACTCGGATGCATACTGTGGCAAATGCAGTAACATGTTTAACACGGTCTTTATCTTTGACCTGATGATTAGATTTTAGGATGGATAGGTTTTAAAAAATTGTGTACATCTGCAAGACTTTTGACACATACTACAGCTTGCTCTGAAGAAAGTGTTGTCTTAACTATATTCCTCACTATTGTGAGTCCCAAGCATTATATGTTTTCAACTTGGATAAATAAAAATCAAATCTGTCTTGATACTACTTAGGTATTTCTTCACTGGAATGAATTAATGAACGAATTAATTAATTAATTAATGAACGAATGAACTGACTGAAGTCATTTGGAAGGGCAAGAAGTGCCAACATGACTAAGGAGCAGCCCCTGAACTTACAAACATTACAAGAGAGGAAGCGCAGGGCAGAAAAGCACACAGGAAGTTCTGAATCATGATTGATACAGGCCAGGAGTGCCGGCGTCATCCCTGAGAGACAAAGGTGATCTGTACACGGTAAGATGCTCCCTCGGCTAGGAAAACTGAGATATGCTTTAGTTAATACTTCTTCCGGGTTGGGGGGGAGACACATCCGTGTTCCCACATGACCTAGAGGTTAGTGTTGAGACGGCACTTTCTTCTCTGAATTTGGATGCTCGCCTTTCTAGCTGGACACAGAGTTGAGCTGATATCACTTTATAACAGCATGTGACACCAATCAACCACAGCTTCCACCCTCCCTTTCTCCAAGCTGGATTTCATCACCTCTCCACCATAACTGGTCTCCCTCCATGGTCCAAGAAGCCATGCACTCAGGATCCTTCCGTACCTTACTTAGGGCAGCATCCTGCCTCTGCCTCTGCCTCTGCCTGGGTACACACGAGATTTCCCCAACACTCGAGGACTGAGCCGTGTTCAGTAATGGCAGGGACCTTTGAGTCACTGTCATCAAGGTAATCTTTGTGATAAAAAAAAAAATTAGTCTCCCTGAGTTTAGAACAATCCTGTTCAATTTAAAGTACACAGCTACATAAACCGTGTGCACACTGTGCCCCGCGCCCTGCTGTGTTATGAAGAAGTCAGGCAAGGAGACCCATCTGTTTAGTAAGAAATATTTTGCTTGTTAAAGGGTGACATCATTGCCCTCTGAAATTAGGATTTTGTCAGCAGAAGGGAAAAAACGATGAGATTCCATTCGCCTCCCAAAGGTGCCGTGCAACACTGAAATAATCGCTCTGGCAGCTTCAAAATTAACTAGTTGTCGCCAAACTTCAGGAAAGAGGAAAAAGAGGAGGAGGAGGAGGAGGAGGCAGAAGAAGAGAAGATAATTACAGGAGACTTTTATTTGGAAAAAGTGTGTGGGAACTGAGGTAATATTACCATCCCCTAGGGGTAAAGGACTGTCAGCATGCAATTCTTTTTAAAAACCTTAAAAATTAATACAGGGCCCAGAGGAACACAATGGACGTTACCTTCCACAGCATATTCTAGTCTGTTTCTTAAACTCAAGAACATGGAATTACTTTTAAGCGCCCTCAGAACAATGTTGCTACCTTCTTTCTCCCAAAGGAGGCGGGAAAACCAGAGCTCAAGAGTCACCGAGTCTAGGGAGACTGTGGGTGCAAGAAGACCCCAAATCGACCCTGGACGCAGAGAAGATGCTTTTCGCCCTCCCCTGTGGTTGGGAAGGAGGTATTAAGAGGACTGACTTCCTCTCCATACGTAAAGCCTTGCTGACATTTCTGCATGATGTTATCCTGTCCACAGGTCAGGAGACCATTTATATAAACTAGCCTAAGGTCACAGTGAAGAAGAGGCAGGAAAGGCGGCAGCGGCAGTCCACTTCCCTTGTGAGAGGCTGGGGGTACACCGCATGCACATCTGTGATGTGAAGCACCCGAAAGATTCGAGCAAAACCCACTCTCCTCATTCCCAAGTGCCCCGGGCTCTCATACAGCTCTGTACCATGGCTAAGGCTGACTCAGAGCCGCACTGCCAAGTAGGGCAATCACATATGCACTGGAAAGTCCACTGCTCATTCCCAAAGTGGTAAGTCTCCTCGGGGACTGGGTGTGTTGCAAAGTCACATTAACTTTGGCATCTCGGACTAGTGAGTCATGGTTCAGGCACAGTGACTTCTCCGGACAGCTGGCTAACAAGTCCATCCAGTGCACAATGATGCAGAAGTACAGAAAACCCAAAGAATCTAGTAGCCACAGAAGGGAGGGTTTGGACACCCACCTATGTCCCCAGGCTAGCAGGTGAGCCCATGTCACTCCCGAAGTCTTTGTCTGTCTGTCTGTCTGTCTGTCTGTCTGTCTCTCTATCTATCTATCTATCTATCTATCTATCTATCTATCTATCTATCTATCTATCTATCTATCTATCTATCTCCTTACCATAATTTGGGGTTTGTCTATAGAATTAATAAGAAGAACTTTGACTCAAGTTACAAGCCAAAGGATCCAGGCTGAATGCCTATCTAAAGAGCAAAATCATTATCATTGAGGATGCTGTTTGTAGTCACTGAATTAGCAAAGCCATCAGGACATAACTGATAAACACTGAACCAATGGATGGACTGCTCACAACAATAGACAGAACACTGGCCTCCTTTGCCAAAACTGTAACTAAAACCCAGCAAGATACTGCACTATCAACAGCCAAAGAAAGGAACACGCATTACCACTTACACACTGCATGCTCAAGATAAGAAACAAACTACCAAAAGTTCTTGCCCACTTTTTCAAAAACCAGACTAGCAAATGTCAGAGAATTCTGTCACAACCACAAATTCACAACTCCTTTATCTGTCCTGACTGAGGGACAGTGGAAACAGAACTGGGAATCCGTGTGAGAAAGATGGAAAGTTGGTAATGAAGCTGCCCGATCAATGTTAAACCTCTAGAACTGAAGGTATGAACTGAAGGCAGGGTGGCTCTGCTGCCATGAACCAACCTGCATGAACTGTGTCAAGCCACATTTAATGTAGTCTCCGGAGAGAGAAAGCACGGCACAGGGACTTCAATGGAGACCACATTCTATCACTTCTCTGCCCTGTCCATCACCATTATAGCAACAATAAACACAATGGACCACACAATAAAGACCTCAGCTGGGGGTACGGTAGGGGAACATCGACTGTTACACAGCATGGCACACAGTCAAATAGTGATATTCCTCACATCAGCACAAGTAGGAAATGTGACTAGAGCCACCACAGCATAACTGGCAGTCACTCAACCAAAACCCAAGATATGACACATAGGAAAAAGGAAATGGGTAGGGAGAGGGAACTCAAGGGCTTTGAAAAAAAAATCAATGCAATTTTTTGATCTTTTATCTTTACCAGGACACACACACAAAAAAAGTACAGTTGTTTCACCATGTAAAATAATTTAAGGGGCTGCAGTGACAGCTGGGCAGTTAAGGGCACTTCCTCCTACCACAGAGAACCCAGGTTCAGTTCTCAGCATCTGTGTGGCAGCTATCAACTGTCTATAACTCCATTTTCAAGGGATCCGATGCCCTCTTCTGGCCTCCTTGGGCAACAGGCACAAACATGGCACAGACGTATATGTAGATGAACTTTCAAACATGTACATTAAAATCACTTTAAGTAATTTAATAAGGGCATGAATTTTAAGGCATGTCAAAGAGGACATGCACAGATGATACAAATTTAAAAGTAGCAGACATAAGGAAACAAAAGACCAAAACCTGTTACAGAATGCATTTGTTAATAGGAAGGGACCGAGGACAGAATGTACACCCTGGTAGTCAAAATGCAAACAGAGAGAAAAAGCTTCGTAGCACATAGGTTCATTTTCTCCTATTACCACACCTGAATACCTACCCAGCTCTTCACCTTGAACCCCATGGCTCCCTTCACCTGACACCCACTTTTCTTTATTACGTGGAGATCTGCTCAGTATCGGTCACCTTCGCTGACGAGGCTTCTAAGGGTGCAATGGACTTCCTGCATGCGCCTGCCATCTATAGGCGTGTTCCCCAAGTCCGCAACCATGCTATCCATTTGCCTGTCTCCTTTTCCCAACCACAGGGTCACTGTGTATAAAGACTGCTGCATGGTAGAGGCTCAATAAATGTTTGCCCCATGGGCTGTTAGAGGAAGACTCGAGATGGCGTTCTTTCATCTACACACTGGGTCAAATGGGCAACTGGGCAAGAGATAAATCACATAGTTTTAGGAATCAGTTATGCTGTGCTCTTAGCTTTATACAACTAACAGCACACATCGGCACATCAGAGGGCGTGGTGCGGCATTAAGAGGAGAAAGTGGGGCACAGAAGAGAACAGAGGGATACTTTCAACGGCTACTATTCTGTGGAACTAGAATTTGGGTGTGTTAAATATTGCTTCCCTATTCAAAGCCCTGGGTTCAATCCCCGGCACCCACACAATTTTATTTAGTTAGTTTTCCTTTCCCAAATGAGTGTCATTGTCTGCAGCTGACTGTAGTTCTGAGAGTTTGGGTATAATGGGAAACTGTGATGACAGAGTTCAAACACACCATAAACAAGGCGATGGGCGGCCTATGACTTCAGTGAGCTGGCTCCGGATCCAGCACATTGGATCCTGTTCAGGAACCACAAGAAGGCCTTGTGGCCCAATAAATAAGGCTTGGCACTGGTGCAAGTGGCTTAATGAAGGACAGAGATGTGATGAATCTATAACACTAGACAATGACAGACATCCTCTTTATCTTCAGACTCCCTGGAGTTGCTCCCTCCAGCAAAGTAAAGAAGTGCAAATCAAAGAGCCTAACCCTGACCCAAATCAGATGGTATCTGCACTCAGATATAATCAGCCAGTGGAATAAATGTGATATATCTCATCTGGTAGTCACGTATTAGGCCAGACAAAAGATTCTACATTTTATAGGTCAAAAGATATCTGTATCTCTAATTTTATAGGCTTTAACCAAATAAGAGAAGCAACAGACCAAATTGTATTAAAAGACTATCAAGCTAAAAATCTCTTTTAAAATAGATACCCTTAGATTACGTCACACTTTGTGTTTTATTTCTATTCACGTAGCTCTTGATACACTGAGGAGGGTCTACAGGCCCTATTGCCAACTTCCCGTAACCGCACATATGAAAACCAAGATGTCCCTGGTTAGTTTGCAGAGAGCCCAACTTCATTGATGGGCCTCACTGTGATGAGGATGCCCTCCAGATGTGAGATAGTCATACCATGCATGATCATTTCCACAGATCATTCCCTCTTCGCTAGTGGCACCGAAGCCACGCCAGCGCTTCTCCTAAATCCACTGACAGAGCAAAACGTGCCGTGGCTGAAAACCAGTCGCGCACGCGCATGCGGTGAGAGCCTCATCCGGTGAGAGCCGCATCCGGGTGAGAGCGGCTCGGAGTCAGCAGGCACTCGCATGGGAAGTTTTTTCCAGCTATGCTACTGACATGTACATGTGGTGGCATATACAAAAATGGCATGGGGGGGGGGGACTCGGGCATTTCAAGAATGACAGCCAATGCAAATAACAGATGATCTTCCCATGGAGTAGCAAAAGATGACATCCACTGGGAATTGATCGCTTTGTGCCATGAGCCCTCACAAGGGTAGAGAGGACCGGCTGCTCTGCCACAGGGGCGGAGCTGGCAGGGAATAGAATGGCGACCCAGGTCTGAGGAACGTCTGAGCTAACCCAGCCCTGCTCCCACGCTGGGTGAACGCAGGCTGCCAGAGGCGGCCGAGGCAAGCACCTCCTTCTTGACTAACTTTATTTCTCCACGGTGATCTTAAGGGATTCATCAAACACATGCCTCAGCCTTTGGCCCCGGTCCCAGGGAGAAGACTGGGAATGGGAGGGGACATTGTTGAGTAAACAACAGGAAGTAGGGAATGAGCAACAGGAAGTCACCCCAGCTACCACTCTCAGCTTACCGCCACTTGAATTTGGAGCAAATTCTTAATTTTCCAAAACCCTCTCACTACAGCGGTAGGGAGGTAGCTCAGCCAGTTAAAGTTCTGACCACACAAGTCAGAAGATATGAGTTCAATGCCCACAACCCACATAAAAAGCTAGAAGTGTGGACTTGTAACTGTAATCCCACTTTTACAGCAGGATGGGAGGGCAGAGACTGGAGGATCACCAGGAAGCTATGGGCTGGTGGATCTGGGGTACCACAAGGTGCAGGAGCACAAAGAGAGACTCTGCTTACAAGGGGGAAGGCAAGAACCAACTTTCTGAAAGTCATTCTCTGATCTGCGCACAACCACCATGGCACTGTGCACACTTGTTCTC
>NW_004949180.1:1387154-1388171 GCF_000317375.1 Microtus ochrogaster
CTCCCTCATTTCTCTCTCTCCTTCCCTCCTCCCCGCTTCATCGGTAAATAAATACACTTCATGCGTGTGTTTTCCCACTGGGTTGCTCTTATCTGCTATTTCTGCTCTAAACTGGAAACCGAGGGAGCTATTTCTTCTATAATAGGAATTTGAAAGGTCCTGTTTGGCTATCACTTTGGTTCCAAAGCCACTGATAAAATGCAGGGTGCTAGTTCTTCCTATATTGTCTCACTCAGTTAAACAAAATGAAATTTTACTGAAATTATTTGTAAAAGGCAGCATAATCTTTTAAAAGCTTTGAGGATGTATTAAAAGACTAGAACCAGTAAAGATTCTTCTTCTTGTTGTTGTTCTTTTTTGTTTGTTTGCTTTGGTTTTGTTTTGTTTTGTTTTCTAAGACAGGGTTTCTCTGGGTAGCTCCAGTGCCTGTCCTGGAACTTGCTCTTGTAGACCAGGCTGGCCTTGAACTCACAAAGATCCGTCTGCCTCTGCCTCCCCAGTGTTGGGATTAAAGGCGTGGGCTACCGCTGACTGGTGTTTTTGTCTTTTTAAAACATAGTTACATTTACAAAGATTCCAAGGAGGGTTAATTACCCGGGTACAATATAACTCAGCAAGGTACAAAGACCTGCTGAGCTGGAAATAGGGTCAATAGTAGTATTCTTGCCCAACATATGCAAGGTCCAGGGTTCAATTCCCGCACTTCAAAGAATGGGGGATGCCTGCACCAGTTGGACTCAAATGGCCTCTGGGAATTATTGTTGGGCCTTGCTTCTCTTTCTTCCTGTTCACACTGCAAGTGAAATGGGTACATTCATCTTTTGTAACATGTGTAACATAAGTGACATTAAGAACTGACACACAACCACTTTGGAAAGCAGTGTGGCGGTTTCTCAGGAAATTCAGGATCAACCTACCCCTGGACCCAGCAATGCCACTCTTGGGAATATACCCAAGAGATGCCCGATCATATGACAAGGGCATTTGTTCAACTATGTTCATAGCAGCATTATTTGT